>NW_021137398.1:0-84478 GCF_004193835.3 Ostrinia furnacalis | reverse complement strand
AAATATGTAATTGCTCAATAATGAATAATAAATAAATAAATAAATAAATAAATAAATAAATTCGGTGATCGTTTCCTGTTTTGACCGAGTTGATCACAGAGACATCGTTGAGTTAGTAAATTATTGCAAAGAACTGATACTGAACATATCAAATAAACAAACCTTGTGTCAATTAATATTTTGTTTTATTTAGAGCTGATTTTTCAATCGTTGGATAACTCTTAACTGAAGAATAATTTTGGCATATTGATAGTTTCAGTATGGGAAATATGTCAAAATGACAAATTTATTTGTCAGTTAAAAGTTATTTGATAATAAAAAATCAGCCCTTAGAAGATAAATTAATTTAGGTTAGGTACCTACTTACTATTCCTCCGCAAAATAACTTTATTAATTATACAAAATTTGCTAACTTTAGCTTAATCCCGGAAATATCGAAAATACCGGATTACCGGTATTGGTTTAGAGCCAATACCGAAAATACCGGTTTTGCTGAAATGATTCGGTATTGCGACCCCTAGCGGGCCCGTGTTGAACTGGCTGCAGATGGACAACAAAGGTCACCTTATTGTGACTGGGATAGAGTACATTATGGTCTGCTAAGTTTTGGATAATATTCGAACGGCTTACCAAGTGGTGGCAACGATACCTCTTGGTTAGCTCTGGGCGCCTGGTACTTTAGTGTGAGCGTCAAGGGCGTCTTTCCGCCTCTCTCTTTTTTTAATTCTGTCTCTCTCTCTTTCTCCATCACACACTCATTATGGTCTGCTAAGAAGTTGTGGATATGAGAAGGTAGAGATTACTCTTGCATAGCTCTAAGCGCCTGGTACATTGACGCGCTGCTAGTTGGATCCTCTACGTTTTCTCCCTCTTTCTTTTTCCTTTTCTCTCTCTCTCGTACTACGCTCACCTGTCCACCATCGTCGACTCGCTCAACTGCGGGCCCGTGTTGATCTGGCTGCAGATGGACAATAAGGGTGAGGAACTTACTACTATCGGTATAAGGGTGATAATCGCACGGTCAAGTCCATGAGGCAGCGATTACTCTTGGGTAGCCCTGAGCGCCTGGTACATTGACGCATTGCTAGTTGGACCATCTCCGCTCTCTCTCTTTCTTTCTTTTTGCCTCACTCTCCGTCGTATTGCCTCCCCAACACGACGAGCACTACCACCGGGGTCCATAGCGCACTACGCGCACCACCTCGACGACTCGCTCACTACGGGGCTGCGGGCCCGTGCTCAACTGGCTGCAGATGGACAACAAAGGCCTTATTGTGACTGGGATAAGGGTGATATTGGCACCACAATTCGCTCGGTCTTGCAGGAGACAGCGATACCTCTTGGTTGACTCTGGGCGCCTGGTACATTGACGCTCACACTCTTCTTCTTTCCCCCTCTCTCTTTTTTAATTCCTATCTCTATATCTCTCTATCTTTCTCCGTCACACACACATTATGGTCCGCTAAGTTGTGGCTATGAGAAGGCAACGATTACTATTGGATAGCTCTGGGCGCCTGGTACATTGATGACGCACACTTCTTTCCCTCTCTTTTTCTATCTGTCCCTCTCTTTCTCCGTCACATACTTATCATGGTATGTTATGTTGTAGCATGAGAAGGTAGAGATTACTGTTGGATAGCTCTGAGTGCTCTGGGCGCCTGGTACATTGACGCGCTGCTAGTTGGACCCTCTCCGTTCTCTCCTTCTCTTTCTTTTCCCTTTTCTCTCTCTCGTTCTCTCGTACTACGCTCACCTGTCCATCATCGCCGACGACTCGCTCAACTGCGGGCTCGTGTTGAACTGGCTGCAGATGGACAATAAAGGTAAGGACCTTTATACTACCGGGAGAAGGGTGATATTGGCACTACAATTCGCACGGTCTAGCAAGAGGCAGCGGTACCTCTTGGCCAGCACTGGGCGCCTGGTACTTTGAGTTTAGAATAGGGGAAATACTAGACCCAGAAAGCAGTTTCTTGAATTACTTTTGACAGATGTCTCTGGGCGCCTGGTACATTGACGCTCACACTCTTCTTTTCTCCTCTCTTTTTTTTTATTCTATCCGTCTCTCTCTCTTTCTCCATCACACACTTATCATGGTATGTTAAGTTGTAGCTATGAAAAGGCAGAGATTACTCTTGGCTAGCTCTGGGCGCCTGGTACTTTGACGCTCACAAGAGTGTGAGCGTCAAGGGCGTCTTTCCGCCTCTCTCTTTTTTTAATTCTGTCTCTCTCTCTTTCTCCATCACACACTCATTATGGTCTGCTAAGAAATTGTGGATATGAGAAGGTAGATATTACTCTTGCATAGCTCTAAGCGCCTGGTACATTGACGCGCTGCTAGTTGGATCCTCTACGTTTTCTCCCTCTTTCTTTTTCCTTTTCTCTCTCTCTCGTACTACGCTCACCTGTCCACCATCGTCGACTCGCTCAACTGCGGGCCCGTGTTGATCTGGCTGCAGATGGACAATAAGGGTGAGGAACTTAATACTATCGGGATAAGGGTGATAATCGCACGGTGAAGTCCATGAGGCAGCGATTACTCTTGGGTAGCCCTGAGCGCCTGGTACATTGACGCATTGCTAGTTGGACCATCTCCGCTCTCTTTCTTTCTTTCTTTCTGCCTCACTCTCCGTCGTTTTGCCTCCCCAACACGACGAGCACTACCACCGGGGTCCATAGCGCACTACGCGCACCACCTCGACGACTCGCTCACTACGGGGCTGCGGGCCCGTGCTCAACTGGCTGCAGATGGACAACAAAGGCCTTATTGTGACTGGGATAAGGGTGATATTGGCACCACAATTCGCACGGTCTTGCAGGAGACAGCGATACCTCTTGGTTGACTCTGGGCGCCTGGTACATTGACGCTCACACTCTTCTTCTTTCCCCCTCTCTCTTTTTTTAATTCCTATCTCTATATCTCTCTATCTTTCTCCGTCACACACACATTATGGTCTGCTAAGTTGTGGCTATGAGAAGGCAACGATTACTATTGGATAGCTCTGGGCGCCTGGTACATTGATGACGCACACTTCTTTCCCTCTCTTTTTCTATCTGTCCCTCTCTTTCTCCGTCACATACTTATCATGGTATGTTATGTTGTAGCATGAGAAGGTAGAGATTACTCTTGGATAGCTCTGGGCGCCTGGTACATTGACGCGCTGCTAGTTGGACCCTCGCCGTTCTCTCCCTCTTTCTTTTCCCTTTTCTCTCTCTCGTTCTCTCGTACTACGCTCACCTGTCTATCATCGCTGCCTCGCTCAACTGCGGGCCCATGTTGAACTGGCCACAGATGGACAATAAAGGTGAGGACCTTAATACTACCGAGAGAAGGGTGATATTGGCACTACAATTCGCACGGTCTAGCAAGAGGCAGCGATACCTCTTGGCCAGCTCTGGGTATATTTTGTTCCTCCTTCTTCTCTTTCTTTTGCCATTTTTCTCTCTCTTCGCACTACGCTCATCACCTGTCCATCATCGCCGACGACTCGCTCAACTGCGGGCCCGTGTTGAACTGGCTGCAGATGGACAATAAAGGTGAGGACCTTAATACTACCGTGAGAAGGGTGATATTGGCACTACAATTCGCACGGTCTAGCAAGAGGCAGCGGTACCTCTTGGCCAGCACTGGGCGCCTGGTACTTTGAGTTTAGAATAGGGGAAATACTAGACCCAGAAAGCAGTTTCTTGGATTACTCTTAAATGTCTCTGGGCGCCTGGTACATTGACGCTCACACTCTTCTTTTGTCCTCTCTTTTTTTTTATTCTATCCGTCTCTCTCTCTTTCTCCATCACACACTTATCATTGTTAAGTTGTAGCTATGAAAAGGCAGAGATTACTCTTGGATAGCTCTGGGCGCCTGGTACATGACGCGCTTTGTATAAGTTTTTCCTCTTCCCTCACTCTCTTTTTCCTTTTCTCTCTCTCGTTCTCTGATACTATGCCCACCACCTGTCCATCATCGCCGACGACTCGCTCAACTGCGGGCCCGTGTTGAACTGGCTGCAGATGGACAATAACGGTGACCTTATTGTGACTGGGATAAGGGTGATATTAGCTTGTAGGCATTTGGCAGACGCAGGTATTGATACTTCTTGGCTAGCTCTGGGCGCCTGGTACTTTAGTGACTGGAATAGGGTTGATTATGGCAGCTGGGAAGCAGCGATTTATTTACTCTTTTGAGTATCTATAGACGCTCTTCTTTCCCTCTCTCTTTCTTCGTCATCTATATACATATACAGTGTGAGTCACGTTAAAGTGTACATATGAAAATAGATGAAACTAGACCTATTTTTATCGACAAAAAAGTGGTCAAAAATTTTTTGAGATTTTTTTTAAATTTTTTATAGATTGTTTTTCCTTTCAAGTACTTATTGTAAAGAAAACGTAATAACTTTTAAACTAAGAGGTATATCCTGATAAAATAAAAACAGTAATAATGCTAAATAACAGACGATACTAAAAAAATACATAAAATCCTCAGAAAATGCCAACAAATAATAAAAAACGATACTTTTTGAAAAAAATCTGCTTAAAAATTCGTGTTTTTTTGGTTATTTGATAAATTTCTCCAAAAAATGCCCCTATAAAAGGTGGTTTTTATTACTCTGAATTATTCTCTATCGTATTACCTTTGTTAAAGCCAAAAATCGCATGTCTCTATCCCTTTCACAACATTTGCTATGATCGTTTGAACTAAGCCTCTCCGGGCGCGCCATTCAACGCTTCGCTAACAACGAAACTGAAAATGGCTCTAGATTTGTAATTTTGATAAAGACAAGTTAGATTTCAAGTAAAAACAAAAGATTTCGAAGTAAAATAAGCATTGTAGTTAAAATTAAAATTGTCCCTACCTGTAGAGGAGAATAATGTTGTGGTAGGCCTTTGTTCAAACTATCTTAGCAAATGTTGTGATAGGGATAGAGACATGCAATTTTTGGTTTTACAAAGGTAATACGATAGAGAATAATACAAAACAATAAAAACCACCTGTTACAGGGGCATTTTTTGGAGAAATTTATCAAATAACCAAAAAAACACGAATTTTTAAGCAGATTTTTTTCAAAAAGTATCATTTTTTTATTATTTGTTGGCAATTTTTGTGTATTTTATGTATTTTTTTAGTATCGCTTGTTATTTAGCATTATCACTGTTTTTATTTTATCAGGATATACCGCTTAGTTTTATAAGTTATTACGTTTTCTTTACAATACGTATGTAATTGGAAGAAAAAAAATTCTATAAAAAATTTAAAAAAAATCTCAAAAAAATTTTGACCTCTTTTTTGTCGATAAAAATAGGTCTAGTTTCATCTATTTTCATATGTACACTTTAACGTGACTCACACTGTATAAAAGAAAGTCTTGTTAGTTACTCCACTTATAACTCAAGAACGGCTGAACCGATTTAGCTGAAAATTGTCAGGAAGGTAGTTTAGAGCCAGGAGAAGGACATAGGATACTGTTTATCCCGTTCGACAGCATTCCCGTGTGACTTGACATGAAACGTCAGTCACTATAAAACGTGGTATAACAAAAAATAATCAGACTTGGAATAAAAAAACCACGCGGGCGAAGCCGCGGGCGGAAAGCTAGTTTACACTATGATCCGCTAAGCTGCGACTATGAGAAGGTAGCGATTACTCTTGGGTAGCTCTGAGCGCCTGGTACATTGACGCATTGCTAGTTGGACCATCTCTGCTCTCTTTCTCTCTCTCTCTCTCTCTCTCTCTTTCTCTCTTTCTTTCTTTCTTTCTTTTTGCCTCACTCTCCGTCGTTTTGCTTCCCCAACACGACGAGCACTACCACCGGGTCTATAGCGCACTACACGCACCACCTCGACGACTCGCTCACTACGGGGCTGCGGGCCCGTGATCAACTGGCTCCAGATGGATAATAAAGGTGACCTTATTGTGACTGGGATAAGGGTGATATTGGCACCCCAATTTGTACGGTCTAGCAAGAGGCAACGATACCTCTTGGTCAGCTCTGGGCGCCTGGTATGTTGTGTCTAGAATAGGGGCAATACTAGACCCAGAAAGCAGTTTCTTGGATTACTCTTGGGTATCTCTGGGCGCCTGGTACATTGACGCACACTCTTATTTCCCTCTCTTTTTCTATTCGTCCCTCTCTTTCTTCGTCACACACTTATCATGGGATGTTATTTTGTAGCATGAGAAGGTAGAGATTCCTCTTGGTCAGCTCTAGGCGCCTGGTACTTTTTGTCTAGAATGGGGGCGATATTGGCAGACGAAGACTCTTGGGTATTTTAGGCGCCTAGTACATGTCACGCGTGGTATATGTTGTTCCTCCTTCTTCTCTTTCTTTTTCCTTTTCTCTCTCTCTTCGCACTACGCTCATCACCTGTCCATCATCGCCGACAACTCGATCAACTGCGGTCCTGTGTTGAACTGGCTGCAGATGGACAATAGAGGTGACCTTATTGTGACTGTGATAAGGGAGAGATGTTAGCATGTAGGCATTTGGCAGACGCAGGTATTGATACATCTTGGCTAGCTATGGGCGCCTGGTACTTTAGTGTCTGGAGTAGGGGTGATAATGGCAGCTGGGAAGCAGCGATTTATTTACTCTTGAGTATCTATAGACGCTCTTCTTTCCCCCTCTCTTTCTTTTCCTATTCGTCCCTCTCTTTCTTCGTCATACCGTGGTGTGTTATGTTGTAGCATGAGAAGGTGGAGATTACTCTTGGATAGCTCTGGGCGCCTGGTACATTGACGCGCTGCTAGTTGGACCCTCTCCGTTCTCTTCTTCTCTTTCTTTTCCCTATTCTCTCTCTCGTTCTCTCGTACTACGCTCACCTGTCTATCATCGCTGCCTCGCTCAACTGCGGGCCCATGTTGAACTGGCCACAGATGGATAATAAAGGTGAGGACCTTAATACTACCGGGAGAAGGGTGATATTGGCACTACAATTCGCACGGTCTAGCAAGAGGTAGCGGTACCTCTTGGCCAGCACTGGGCGCCTGGTACTTTGTGTTTAGAATAGGGGCAATACTAGACCCAGAAAGCAGTTTCTTGGATTACTCTTAGATGTCTCTGGGCGCCTGGTACATTGACGCTCACACTCTTCTTTTCTCCTTTCTTTTTTTTTTAATTCTATCCCTCTCTCTCTCTTTCTACATCACACACTTGTCATGGTATGTTAAGTTGTAGCAATAGCTATGAAAAGGCAGAGGAGATTACTCTTGGATAGCTCTGGGCGCCTGGTACATTGTCGCTCACACTCTTCTTTTCTCCTCTCTCTTTTTTTTAATTCTATCCCTCTCTCTCTCTTTCTCTATCACACACTTATCATGGTATGTTTAGTTGTAGCAATAGCTATGAAAAGGCAGAGATTACTCTTGGATAGCTCTGGGCGCCTGTTACTTTTTGTCTAGAATGGGGGCGATATTGGCAGACGAAGGTAAATAAAACGCCTAAAATACCCAAGAGTTTACCTCTTGGGTATTTTAGGCGCCTAGTACATGTCGCGCGTGGTATATGTTGTTCCTCCTTCTTATCTTTCTTTTTCCTTTTCTCTCTCTCTTCGCACTACGCTCATCACCTGTCCATCATCGCCGACAACTCGATCAACTGCGGTCCTGTGTTGAACTGGCTGCAGATGGACAATAGAGGTGACCTTATTGTGACTGTGATAAGGGAGAGATGTTAGCATGTAGGCATTTGGCAGACGCAGGTATTGATACATCTTGGCTAGCTCTGGGCGCCTGGTACTTAAGTGTCTGGAATAGGGGTGATAATGGCAGCTGGGAAGCAGCGATTTATTTACTCTTGAGTATCTATAGACGCTCTTCTTTCCCTCTCTCTTTCTTTTCCTATTCGTCCCTCTCTTTCTTCGTCATACCGTGGTATGTTATGTTGTAGCATGAGAAGGTGGAGATTACTCTTGGATAGCTCTGGGCGCCTGGTACAATGACGCGCTGCTAGTTGGACCCTCGCCGTTCTCTCCCTCTTTCTTTTCCCTTTTCTCTCTCTCGTTCTCTCGTACTACGCACACCTGTCTATCATCGCTGCCTCGCTCAACTGCGGGCCCATGTTGAACTGGCCACAGATGAATAATAACGGTGAGGACCTTAATACTACCGCGATAGGGGTGAGATTCGTACGGTCTACCAAGCAGAGGGAGAGATACCTCTTGGCCAGCTCTGGGCGCCTGGTACATGTCACGCGTGGTATATTTTGTTCCTCCTTCTTCTCTTTCTTTTGCCATTTCTTTCTCTCTTCGCACTACGCTCATCACCTGTCCATCATCGCCGACGACTCGCTCAACTGCGGGCCCGTGTTGAACTGGCTGCAGATGGATAACAAAGGCGACTTTATTGTGACTGGGATAAAGGTGATTTGGCACCCTGATTCGCACGGTCTAGCAAGAGACAGCGATACCTCTTGGCCAGCACTGGGCGCCTGGTACTTTGAGTTTAGAATAGGGGCAATACTAGACCCAGAAAGTTTCTTGGATTACTCTTAGATGTCTCTGGGCGCCTGGTACATTGACGCTCACACTCTTCTTTTCTCCTCTCTCTTTTTTTTAAATTCTATCCGTCTCTCTCTCTTTCTCCATCACACACTTATAGATGACCCACGCTGAACTGTCCCGCCAAACTCAATGACAGGGGGGCGCTACCATCGTTCAACTTTATGGTTTCCAACATGGCAAAAATCGGAACCAGCGATTCGGTATTGACGGTGGCGCCCCACTGTCAATGTCATCGACAGGACAGTCCAGTATTTTGGAACTATATCATGGTATCTTAAGTTGTAGCAATAGCTATGAAAAGGCAGAGATTACTCTTGGATAGCTCTGGGCGCCTGGTACATGACGCGCTTTGTATAAGTTGTTGATGTTTCTCTCTCTCGTTCTCTGATACTATGCCCACCACCTGTCCATCATCGCCGACGACTCGCTCAACTGCGGGCTAGGGGTCGCAAACCGGGATACCGAATTTCGAAAATACCGGAATACCGGGCCAAATTTAGGTCTAATTAATACCGGTATTCATTTAACAAAAACCGGGATATTCGGTATTTTCGGTTTTAGTAAAATAAATAAAAAACAAATACAAATAGAAAAATTAATGCGCCATTTAATTCAAAATACGCGCGCGCGAGTTAATTAAAGTATTTGAACTATTTAACCCAAGTTATTTTAATAAAGGATTGTTGGGCACCGGGTGTGCCCGTTACTATACCTATATAATATATTTAATTGATTTGGAGATGTTCACTTTTTACTATATTGAAACACGTCTTTGACTAATGGTGTNCTCTGGGCGCCTGGTACATTGACGCTCACACTCTTCTTTTCTCCTCTCTTTTTTTTTATTCTATCCGTCTCTCTCTCTTTCTCCATCACACACTTATCATGGTATGTTAAGTTGTAGCTATGAAAAGGCAGAGATTACTCTTGGCTAGCTCTGGGCGCCTGGTACTTTGACGCTCACAAGAGTGTGAGCGTCAAGGGCGTCTTTCCGCCTCTCTCTTTTTTTAATTCTGTCTCTCTCTCTTTCTCCATCACACACTCATTATGGTCTGCTAAGAAATTGTGGATATGAGAAGGTAGATATTACTCTTGCATAGCTCTAAGCGCCTGGTACATTGACGCGCTGCTAGTTGGATCCTCTACGTTTTCTCCCTCTTTCTTTTTCCTTTTCTCTCTCTCTCGTACTACGCTCACCTGTCCACCATCGTCGACTCGCTCAACTGCGGGCCCGTGTTGATCTGGCTGCAGATGGACAATAAGGGTGAGGAACTTAATACTATCGGGATAAGGGTGATAATCGCACGGTGAAGTCCATGAGGCAGCGATTACTCTTGGGTAGCCCTGAGCGCCTGGTACATTGACGCATTGCTAGTTGGACCATCTCCGCTCTCTTTCTTTCTTTCTTTCTGCCTCACTCTCCGTCGTTTTGCCTCCCCAACACGACGAGCACTACCACCGGGGTCCATAGCGCACTACGCGCACCACCTCGACGACTCGCTCACTACGGGGCTGCGGGCCCGTGCTCAACTGGCTGCAGATGGACAACAAAGGCCTTATTGTGACTGGGATAAGGGTGATATTGGCACCACAATTCGCACGGTCTTGCAGGAGACAGCGATACCTCTTGGTTGACTCTGGGCGCCTGGTACATTGACGCTCACACTCTTCTTCTTTCCCCCTCTCTCTTTTTTTAATTCCTATCTCTATATCTCTCTATCTTTCTCCGTCACACACACATTATGGTCTGCTAAGTTGTGGCTATGAGAAGGCAACGATTACTATTGGATAGCTCTGGGCGCCTGGTACATTGACGCGCTGCTAGTTGGACCCTCTCCGTTCTCTCCCTCTCTTTCTTCCCTTTTCTCTCTCTCGTTCTCTCGTACTACGCTCACCTGTCCATTATCGCCGACTCGCTCAACTGCGGGCCCATGTTGAACTGGCTGCAGATGGATAATAAAGGTGAGGACCTTAATACTACCGCGATAGGGGTGAGATTCGTACGGTCTACCAAGCAGAGGGTGGTCAGCTCTGGGCGCCTGGTACATTGACTCTCACACTCTTCTTTTCTCCTCTCTCTTTTTTTTAATTCTATCCGTCTCTCTCTCTTTCTCCATCACACACTTATCATGGTATGTTAAGTTGTAGCATGAGAAGGTAGAGATTACTCTTGATTGAATAGCTCTGGGCGCCTGGTACATTGACGCGCTGCTAGTTGGACCCTCTCCGTTCTCTCCCTCTCTATCTTTTCCCTTTTCTCTCCCTCTTTCTTTCTCTATCTCTCTCTCTTTTTCTTTCTATCTCACTACAACCGGCTCATAGGCCTCATAGCGCACTACGCGCACCACCTGTCCATCATCGCCGACTCGCTCAACTGCGGGCCCATATTGAACTGGCTGCAGATGGATTATAAATTATAACGATGAGGACCTTAATACTACCGCAATAGGGGTGAGATTCGTACGATCAATCAATCAATCAATAAATCATTTATTGTCTTAGTTCTTAGATCTACCAAGCGAAGGGAGAGATACCTCTTGGTCAGCTCTGGGCGCCTGGTACTTTTTTGTCTAGAATGGGGGCGATATTGGCAGATGAAGGCAGCTAACTCTTGGGTATTTCTAGGCGCCTGGTACATGACGCGCGTTGTATAAGTTTTTCTTCTTCGAGACTCTCTTTTTTTCTTTTCTCTCTCTCTCTTTCTCTCGTTCTCTCGCACTACGCGCACCACCTGTCCATCATCGCCGATGACTCGCTCAACTGCGGGCCCGTGTTGATCTGGCTGCAGATGGTCAACAAAGGTCAGGACCTTAATACTACTGAGATAAGGGTGATATTGGCACTACAATTCGCACGGTCTAGCAAGAGGCAGCGGTACCTCGTGGTCAGCACTGGGCGCCTGGTACTATGTGTCTAGAATAGGGGCAATACTAGACCCAGAAAGCAGTTTCTTGGATTACTCTTAGGTGTCTCTGGGCGCCTGGTACATTGACGCTCACACTCTTCTTTTCTCCTCTCTTTTTTTTAATTCTATCCGTCTCTCTCTCTTTCTCCATCACACACTTATCATGGTATGTTATGTTGTAGCTATGAGAAGGCAGAGATTACTCTTGAATAGCTCTGGGCGCCTGGTCATTGACGCGCTGCCAGTTAGACCATCTCCTCTCTCTGTCTTTCTTTCTTTCTCTCAATCTGTCTCTCTCTCCGTCGTATACTGGTCTACCCAATGTCATCGAGGAGCTATCGAGCGAAGACGACAAGCACTACTTATTATTATTCTGTGCTACCACCGGCTCATAGCGCACTACGCGCACCCCACGTGTCCATCATCGCAGACGACTCGCTCAACTGCGGGCCCGTGTTGAACTGGCTGCAGATGGACAACAAAGGTGACCTTATTGTGACTGGGATAGAGTACATTATGGTCTGCTAAGTTTTGGATAATATTCGAACGGCTTACCAAGTGGTGGCAACGATACCTCTTGGTTAGCTTTGGGCGCCTGGTACATTGACGCTCACACTCTTCTTTTCTCCTCTCTCTTTTTTTTAATTCTATCCGTCTCTCTCTCTTTCTCCTTCACACACTTATCATGGTATGTTAGGTTAGAGCAATAGCTATGAAAAGGCAGAGATTACTCTTGGATAGCTCTGGGCGCCTGGTACATGACGCGCTTTGTATAAGTTTTTCCTCTTCCCTCACTCTCTTTTTCCTTTTCTCTCTCTCGTTCAGGTACTATGCCCAAGATGGACAATAAAGGTGAGCACCTTAATATAACTAGAATAGAGGTCATATTGGCATGGTCTACCTAGTGGAGGCAGCGATTACTCTTGGATAGATATGGGCGCTTGGTACTTTTTTGTCTAGAATGGGAGCGATATTGGCAGCCAAAGGGAGCTAACTCTTCGGTATTTCTATGACGCGCACTTTTTACCCTCCCTCCCTCTTTCTTTCTCTATCTCACTCTCTTTTCCTTTCTATCTCACTACAACCGGCTCATAGGCCTCATAGCGCACTACGCGGACCACCTGTCCATCATCGCCGACGACTCGCTCAACTGCGGGCCCGTGTTGAACTGGCTGCAGATGGATAACAAAGGTCACCTTATTGTGACTGTGATAAGGGAGATGTTAGCATGTAGGCATTTGGCAGACGCAGGTATTGATACCTCTTGGATAGCTCTAGGCGCCTGGTACATTGACGCGCTGCTAGTTGGACCATCTCCGCTCTCTCTCTTTCTTTGCTCTCTCAGTCTCACTCTTCCTCGTATTCTGGCCTCCCCAATCTCTCCGAGGAGCTATCGAGCGAGGACGACGAGCACTACCACCGGCTCATAGCGCACTACGCGCACCACCTGTCCATCATCGCAGACGACTCGCTCAACTGCGGGCCCGTGTTGTACTGGCTGCAGATGGATAACAAAGGCGACCTTATTGTAACTGGGATAAGGGTGATTTGGCACCCTGATCGCAAGGTCTCGCAAGAGGCAACGATACCTCTTGGTTAGCTCTGGGCGCCTGGTACTTTGTGTCTAGAATCCCTATTAGTATTGTCCCTGCAATAAAAGACCCAGAAAGCAGATTCTTTGATTACTCTTGGGTGTCTCTGGGCGCCTGGTACATTGACGCTCACACTCTTCTTTTCTCCTCTCTCTTTTTTTAATTCCATCTGTCTCTCTTTCTCCATCACACACTTATCATGGTATGTTAAGGTTAAGTTGTAGCTATGAAAAGGCAGAGATTACTCTTGGATAGCTCTGGGCGCCTGGTACATGACGCGCTTTGTATAAGTTTTTCCTCTTCCCTCACTCTCTTTTTCCTTTTCTCTCTCTCGTTCTCTGATACTATGCCCACCACCTGTCCATCATCGCCGACGACTCGCTCAACTGCGGGCCCGTGTTGAACTGGCTGCAGATGGATAACAAAGGCGGCCTTATTGTGACTGGGATAGAGTACATTATGGTCTGCTAAGTTTTGGATAATATTCGAACGGCTTACCAAGTGGTGGCAACGATACCTCTTGGTTAGCTCTGGGCGCCTGGTACATTGACGCTCACACTCTTCTTTTCTCCTCTCTCTTTTTTTTAATTCTATCCGTCTCTCTCTCTTTCTCCATCACACACTTATCATGGTATGTTAAGTTGTAGCTATGAGAAGGTAGAGATTACTCTTGGATAGCCCTGGGTGCCTGGTACATTGACGTGCTGCTAGTTGGACCCTCTCCGTTCTCTCCCTCTCTTTCTTTTCCCTTTTCTCTCTCTCGTTCTCTCGTACTACGCGCACCTGTCCATCATCGCCGACTCGCTCAACTGCGGGCCCATGTTGAACTGGCCGCAGATGGATAATAAAAGTGACCTTATTGTGACTGGGATAAGGGTGATATTGGCACCCCAATTCGCGCGGTTTAGCTAGAGGCAGCGGTACGGTACCTCTTGGTCAGCTCTGGCCGCCTGGTACTTTGTGTCTAGAATAGGGGCGATACTAGACCCAGAAAGCAGTTTCTTGGATTACTCTTAGATGTCTCTGGGCGCCTGGTACATTGACGCTCACACTCTTCTTATCTCCTCTCTCTTTTTTTTTAATTCTATCCGTCTCTCTCTCTTTCTCCATCACACACTTATCATGGTATGTTAAGTTGTAGCTATGAAAAGGCATAGATTACTCTTGGATAGCTCTGAGCGCCTGGTACATGACGCGCTTTGTATAAGTTTTTCCTCTTCCCTCACTCTCTTTTTCCTTTTCTCTCTCTCGTTCTCTGATACTATGCCCACCACCTGTCCATCATCGCCGACGACTCGCTCAACTGCGGGCCCGTGTTGAACTGGCTGCAGATGGATAACAAAGGCGACCTTATTGTGACTGGGATAAGGGTGACTTGGCACCCTGATTCGAACGGTCTAGCAAAAGGCATCGGTGCGGTACCTCTTGGTCGGCTCTGGGCGCTTGGTACTTTGTGTCTATAATAGGGGTGTTATTACTGTTATTAGACCCAAAAAGCTGGTTCTTGGATTACTCTTGGGTATCTCTGGGCGTATTGACCCTCCCTTACTCTCTTTCTTTCTCTCTCTCTCCCCTTTTCTCTCTTTTTCTTTCTATCTCAATTCTCACTACCACTGACTCATACATAGCCAAGTGAACCCAGCGATTACTCTTGGATGATTATGGGCGCCTGGTACTTTGTGTCTAGAATGGGAGCGATATTGGCGATATTATAAGCCTGGAAGCAGCGTACTCTTGAGTAACAGTAAGATGACAATAAGGGTGAGGACCTTAATACTACTGGGATAGGGGTGAGATTCGTACGGTCTACCAAGCGGCAGCGATACCTCTTGGTTAGCTCTGGGCGCCTGGTACATTGACGCTCACACTCTTCTTTTCTCCTCTCTTTTTTTTAAATCTATCCGTCTCTCTCTCTTTCTCCATCACACACTTATCATGGTATATGTTAAGTTGTAGCAATAGCTATGAAATAGCAGAGATTACTCTTGGATAGCTCTGGGCGCCTGGTACATGACGCCCTTTGTATAAGTTTTTCCTCTTCCCTCACTCTTTTTCCTTTTCTCTCTGTCGTTCTCTGGTACTACGCCCACCACCTGTCCATCATCGCCGACGATTCGCTCAACTGCGGGCCCGTGTTGAACTGGCTGCAGATGGATAATAAAGGTGACCTTATTGTGACTGGGATAGAGGTAATATTGGCACCACAATTCGTACGGTCTCGCAAGAGGCAGCGATACCTCTTGGTCAGCTCTGGGCGCCTGGTACTTTGTGTCTGGAATAGGCGCAATACTAGACCCAGAAATCAGTTTCTTGGATTACTCTTGGGTGTCTCTAGGCGCCAGGTACATTGACGCACACTCTTCTTTCCGTCTCTCTTCCTTTTTCTATCTGTCCCTCTCTTTCTCCGTCACACACTTATCATGGTATGAGTGGTTGTTATGTTGTAGCATGAGAAGGTAGAGATTACTCTTGAATAGCTCTGGGCGCCTGGTACATTGACGCGCTGCTAGTTGGACCCTCTCCGCTCTCCCTCTCTTTCTTTTCTCTTTTCTCCCTCTCGTTCTCTCGTACTACCAGGCCTGGCTTACTCCGCGCGGTACATCCGATAATTACCTACAGCGAAGCGCCCCGCCGGCGGGTATTATATCACTCGTCAGGACGCTGGCATGCGTTGTAGTATGATTATAATTCTATGATCGAAGTATTATTTAAAAGTGGACATAAAGAGAAAGAAATATTGTGCGGCGTTCGGGTGTTTAAATTCGAAAAGTAATCTACCGGATTTATCTTTTTTTTTCGCTTCCCAAAGATGCTGAAAGGTATGTTGGCCATGTAGGTAATCAATANAATAGTGGAAGAGCTAATTAGAATCCGATAAGAATTAGGTCAAGGTCATAGTTAAAAAATAGGTCACCGAATAGATAAAAAACAGGCTCTCTATACGGTATTGCCGCCCAGGGGGGGTCTAAATTAGAGAGAGAGAGGGCAATAGATTTGCTGTTTCATTAGAGCGAGAGGCAACGAGGTTTTCTCACTCTAATGAAAGTAAATAAATATCGGGGTGCCATCCGGACCCAGTCAGTTCCGCGTTTTCTCCTCAACAAGCTACAACACCAAGCTCTCGCCACTGCTCCGAGGAACCGGTCACAGTCTCAACCACAACCGAGTTATCATTTCTGCGCTCCCCGCCCCCTTCGTCTCGCTCTCCCGCTCGCGCTGCACCCCGCATCGCGCCGTGTCGGCGTACGGTATCAAGGGTCCGCACAGGGTTGCAACCCAATACCGTCCGGCACAATTACTCTTGGTAGCTCTGAGCGCCTGGTACATTGACGCATTGCTAGTTGGACCCTCTCCGCTCTCTTTATCTCTCTCTCTCTCTCTTTCTTTCTTTCTTTTTGCCTCACTCTACGTCGTGTTGCCTCCCCAACACGATGAGCACTACCACCGGGGTCCATAGCGCACTACGCGCACCACTTCGACGACTCGCTCACTACGGGGCTGCGGGCCCGTGCTCAACTGGCTCCAGATCCCAACTAATATTATAAATGCGAAAGTAACTCTGTCTGTCTGTCTGTCTGTCTGTCTGTCTGTCTGTCTGTTACGCTTTCCCGCTTAAACCTCGCAACCGATTTTGATGAAATTTGGCATAGAGATAGTTTGAGTCCCGGGAAAGAACATAGGATAGTTTTTATCCCGGTTTTTGAAACAGGGACGCGCGCGATAAAGTGTTTCTCTGACAGACAAAATTCCACGCGGGCGAAGCCGCGGGCGGAAAGCTAGTGGATAATAAAGGCGACCTTATTGTGGCTGGGATAAGGGTGATATTGGCACCACAATTCACACGGTCTTTCAGGATACAGCGATACCTCTTGGCCACTGGGCGCCTGGTACTTTGTGTTTAGAATAGGGGCAATACTAGACTCGGAAAGCAGTTTCTTGGATTACTCTTAGATGTCTCTGGGCGCCTGGTACATTGACGCTCACACTCTTCTTTTCTCCTCTCTCTTTTTTTTAGTTCTATCCGTTTCTCTCTCTTTCTCCATCACACACTTATCATGGTATGTTATGTTTTAGCATGAGAAGGTAGAGATTACTCTTGGATAGCTCTGAGTGCTCTGGGCGCCTGGTACATTGACGCGCTGCTAGTTGGACTCTCTCCGTTTTCTCCTTCTCTCTTTTTCCCTTTTCTCTCTCTCTCTCTTGTACTACGCTCATCACCTGTCCATCATCGCCGACAACTCGATCAACTGCGGTCCTGTGTTGAACTGGCTGCAGATGGACAATAGAGGTGACCTTATTGTGACTGTGATAAGGGAGAGATGTTAGCATGTAGGCATTTGGCAGACGCAGGTATTGATACATCTTGGCTAGCTCTGGGCGCCTGGTACTTTAGTGTCTGGAATAGGAGTGATAATGGCAGCTGGGAAGCAGCGATTTATTTACTCTTGAGTATCTATAGACGCTCTTCTTTCCCTCTCTCTTTCTTTCTCTCTTTCTCCGTCATTTACACTATGGTCTGCTAAGGTGTGACTATGAGAAGGTAGCGATTACTCTTGGATAGCTCTGGGCGCCTGGTACATTGACGCGCTACTAGTTGGACCCTTTTTGTTCTCTCCCTCTCTTTCTTTTTCCTTTTCTCTCTCTCTCGCTCTCTAGTTCTCTCGCACTAATACGCGCACCACCCTGTCCATCATCGCCGACGGTTCGCTCAACTGCGGGCCCGTGTTGAACTGGCTGCAGATGGATAATAAAGGTGAGGACCTTAATACTACCGGGATAAGGGTGATATTGACACCTCAACTCGCACGGTCTAGCAAGAAGCAGCGCTACCTCTTGGTTAGCTCTGGGCGCCTGGTACTTTTTGTCTAGAATCCCTATTAGTTAGTATTGTCCCTACAATACTAGACCCAGGAAGCAGTTTCTTGGATTACTCTTGGGTATCTCTGGGCGCCTGGTACATTGACGCTCACACTCTTCTTTTCTCCTCTCTCTCTTTTTTTAATTCTATCTGTCTCTCCCTCTCTTTCTCCGTAAGTAATACACTTATCATGCTATGTTAAGTTGTAGCAGTAGCTATGAGAAGGCAGAGATTACTCTTGGATAGCTCTGGGCGCCTAGTACATTGACGCACACTCTTATTTCCCTCTCTTTTTCTATTCGCCCCTCTCTTTCTTCGTCACACACTTATCATGGGATGTTATTTTTAGTGACCGACCGAATATTCGTTTTCGTTTTCGTTTTCGGCCATTTTCGGCCAAAAAATGGACATTCGGCCATATTTTCGTTTTCGGCCAAATACCAGCCGAAGCTTCGGCCAAACCGAATATCAAAAATACGTGAATAAGATGGTGACGTTTATCGTTCCGATATCTTCGGGAGTGAATCTGGTGCACTCATGGTTCCAATCAGACTAGAACGGACGCGGATTGTCACACTCTTTTGAAGTTGTGAAGTGAGGTTACGTTGCAGTTGTAAAGAGTGTCCAGCGAGAATTTTCCAAGTTCAAAATTGAATACAAATAAAACCAAAGTTTAATTGTTTCAAAATAGAGTCTAATGCGGATTTGAAATACGCCATGAGTCTGGTCGGGAGCCTACAGAGCGTTCGCAGTTGAACAATAAGAAGTATTTGAAATGTATTGTCGAATGATCGATGAATGTCTGATACCACATGGACATAAAGAGAAAGAAATATTGTGCGGCGTTCGGGTGTTTAAATTCGAAAAGTAATCTACCGGATTTATCTTTTTTTTTCGCTTCCCAAAGATGCTGAAAGGTATGTTGGCCATGTAGGTAATCAATAATTCTTAGGATAGTATAGGAACCTAACCTACTATGAAGGTTTTCCATAATGAATGCATACTTACCTACATACGTACCTCATTACAAATAAGTAGATTAATTATTTTTTACTAGACAGCAACCCTAACAGCGTAAGAAGAGTTCAGAGGCACGCGATAGAAAGAGACAAAACTTGTAGGTGAATAAAATTGTAGGTACGTAGTGCTGTGCGAGCTGAATTCCACTGTATCGCGTCGTAGCAAGACTCGCATTTATTTAAATCGTCTTGCGGAGTAATCCTTCTGTACCTGTACTATTACTTATTCTGTGGTACTACGCTCACCTGTCCATCATCGCCGACTCGCTCATCTGCGGGCCCATGTTGAACTGGCCGCAGATGGATAATAAAGGTGAGGACCTTAATACTATCGCGATAGGGGTGAGATTCGTACGCTCTACCAAGCGGAGGGAGAGATACCTCTTGGTCAGCTCTCGGCGCCTGGTACTTTGTGTCTAGAATAGGGGCAATACTAGACCCAGAAAGCAGTTTCTTGGATTACTCTTAGGTGTCTCTGGGCGCCTGGTACATTGACGCTCACACTCATCTTTCCTCCCCTCTCTCTCTTTTTTTAATTCTATCTGTTTCTCCCTCTCTTTCTCCGTCACACACTTATCATGGTATGTTAAGTTGTATGAGAAGGCAGAGATTACTCTTGGTTAGCTCTGGGCGCCTGGTACTTTTTTGTCTACAATCCCTATTAGTATTGTCCCTGCAATACTAGTCCCAGAAAGCAGATTCTTGGATTACTCTTAGGTAAAGCCTGACCAGGAACATAAAAACCCTGGCATAGAGGCGCGTCAATTTCATTTGATAGTGCAACACTGAGTACAGTCGTACCTGTGTTAAATTAATAGGCTAACTTTATGTATCAGGTTTCAGGATTACGGGCTAATTTGATATGTTCATAAATTAACGATAAAATATTATTATAGGTAACCTGGTTTAAAAAATTAAATGAAACCATCAATCGAGCTAGTAGGTTTTATTTTATTATTCATCAATAATCAAATTCAGAACTTGAATATTCAACTGCAATGTTTGCTCATGAACGCTTCAAACTCGCTACTTCTTTCCCAATTCCATAAAATTCAACACGTAGAAAGTGAAATTTAAAAAAAAAAAGTTAGTTGAAACAAACACAGCTAATTTTCATAGTGGACTGTACTATGCGATAAACATGTCAGTCAATTTGACAACCTTTGTCGGAAACATTATTCAATGAAAATATTGTCCGAACCCTTAGTATTTCTCTTCGACAAATATTTTAACACATTGTGAACCACTTTTCTTTCACGACTTTAAAAAGATTTTAGCAATTTAATTCACCAAATCAATTGCGCACGTTTATAATAAAGTTTGTTTACACTTTGACAGCAATAGACTGACATGCAAGGTGAATGTCAATGAAGTTTTCAGTTATAGTTCCAAAATACTGAACTGTCCTACCGATGACATTGACAGCGGGGCGCCACCGTCAATACCGAATCGCTGGTTGAGCTGGTTCCGATTTTTGCCATATTGGAAACCATAAAGTTGAACGATGGTAGCGCCCCCCTGTCATTGAGTTTGGCGGGACAGTTCAGCGTGGGTCATCTATACTGTTGCCATTAAAAGAAATTAGTACCATTAGTTTTCCGCAACATGGCGAGGGTTTTTATGTTCCTGGTCGGGCTATATCTCTGGGCGCCTGGTACATTGACGCACACTCTTCTTTCCCTCTCTCTTTCTATTCGACCCTCTCTTTCTTCGTCACACACTTATCATGGTCATTGATCATGGTATGTTATGTTGTAGCATGAGAAGGTAGAGATTACTCTTGGATAGCTCTGGGCGCCTGGTACATTGACGCGCTGCTGTTTGAACCCTCTCTGTTCTCTCCCTCTCTTTCTTTTCCCTTTTCTCTCTCTCGTTCTCTTGTACTACGCTCACCTGTCCATCATCGCCGACTCGCTCAACTGCGGGCCCATATTGAACTGGCTGCAGATGGATAATAAATAATGAAAATGAAAATATAACGGTGAGGACCTTAACACTACCGCAGTAGGGGTGAGATTCGTACGGTCTACCAAGCAGAGGGAGAGATACCTCTTGGTCAGCTCTGAGCGCCTGGTACTTTTTGTCTAGAATAGGGGCTATATAGGCAGACGAAGGCAAACTCTTGGGTATTTCTAGGCGCCTGGTACAGTCGCGGAATGAAAAGGTTCGTCACCTTAGTGTCGGTTTTCGCTTGCACCAAAGAGTCAAACCTGCCAACATAACAGTGCAAGAAACAGTGCTGCTAACATTTAAATAAATATGACGTTTGCTGACGAATAAGGTTTTGCTTGTTTATTTTTCTATCCCATCAGTGCAATGCAATGATGACATTGATTAATAATTGACAATAGTTTTTTTTATTTAATAGACATAATAATGACAGGTTGAACCAACAAGGTTTTAGTTTATCAATCATAATAATCTTCTTGACAAGATAAATCGTCAAACAACTTTGATCTGAATAATTTTGAACTTTACTGACGAACAGTTAAAGATTATTTTCTCTAATTTGAGATTATTCTGTAACATAGTTTCAAAAGGTAATATGTGCTCGCGATTCGTTGAAGGAATGAATTTGAAAACTGACGAACCTTTTCATTCCGTGACTGTACATGTCGCGCGTGGTATATGTTGTTCCTCCTTCTTCTCTTTCTTTTTCCATTTCTCTCTCTCTTCGCACTACGCTCATCACCTGTCCATCATCGCCGAAGACTCGCTCAACTGCGGGCCCGTGCTGAACTGGCTGCAGATGGATAACAAAGGCGACTTTATTGTGACTGGGATAAGGGTGATTTGGCACCCTGATTCGCACGGTCTAGCAAGAGACAGCGATACCTCTTGGCCAGCACTGGGCGCCTGGTACTTTGAGTTTAGAATAGGGGCAATACTAGACCCAGAAAGTTTCTTGGATTACTCTTAGATGTCTCTGGGCGCCTGGTACATTGACGCTCACACTCTTCTTTTCTCCTCTCTTTTTTTTTATTCTATCCGTCTCTCTCTCTTTCTCCATCACACACTTATCATGGTATGTTAAGTTGTAGCTATGAAAAGGCAGAGATTACTCTTGGATAGCTCTGAGTGNGGACACTAGTTATTTTGTAGCATGAGAAGGTAGAGATTCCTCTTGGTCAGCTCTAGGCGCCTGGTACTTTTTGTCTAGAATGGGGGCGATATTGGCAGACGAAGGTAAACTCTTGGGTATAGATGACCCACGCTGAACTGTCCCGCCAAACTCAATGACAGGGGGGCGCTACCATCGTTCAACTATATGGTTTCCAACATGGCAAAAATCTGAACCAGCGATCCGGTATTGACGGTGGCGCCCCACTGTCAATGTCATTGACAGGACAGTCCAGTATTTTGGAACTATATTTTAGGCGCCTAGTACATGTCGCGCGTGGTATATGTTGTTCCTCCTTCTTCTCTTTCTTTTTCCTTTTCCCTCTCTCTTTGCACTACGCTCATCACCTGTCCATCATCGCCGACAACTCGATCAACTGCGGGGCCGTGCTGAATTGGCTGCAGATGGACAACATAGGTGACCTTATTGTGACTGGGATAGGGGTGATATTGGCACCCCAATTCGCACGGTTTAGCAAGAGGCAGCGGTACTTCTTGGTCAGCTCTGGGCGCCTGGTACTTTGTGTTTAGAATAGGGGCAATACTAGACCCAGAAAGCAGTTTCTTGGATTACTCTTAGATGTCTCTGGGCGCCTGGTACATTGACGCTCACACTCTTTTTTTCTCCTCTCTTTTTTTTTAAATTCTATCCGTCTCTCTCTCTTTCTACATCACACACTTGTCATGGTATGTTAAGTTGTAGCAATAGCTATGAAAAGGCAGAGATTACTCTTGGATAGCTCTGAGTGCTCTGGGCGCCTGGTGCATTGACGCTCACACTCTTCTTTTCTCCTCTCTCTTTGTTTTAATTCTTTCTATCCGTCTCTGTCTCTTTCTCCATCACACACTTATCATGGTATGTTAAGTTGTAGCAATAGCTATGAAAAGGCAGAGATTACTCTTGGATAGCTCTGGGCGCCCGGTACATGACGCGCTTTGTATAAGTTTTTCCTCTTCCCTC
The DNA here is from genome assembly GCF_004193835.3 of Ostrinia furnacalis. Classification (NCBI taxonomy): domain Eukaryota; kingdom Metazoa; phylum Arthropoda; class Insecta; order Lepidoptera; family Crambidae; genus Ostrinia; species Ostrinia furnacalis. Next base: position 61,526 of record NW_021137398.1, on the reverse strand, counting down.
ACTCTCTTTTTCCTTTTCTCTCTCTCGTTCTCTGATACTATGCCCACCACCTGTCCATCATCGCCGACGACTCGCTCAACTGCGGGCCCGTGTTGGACTGGCTGCAGATGGATAATAAAGGTCTCCTTATTGTGACTGGGATAAGGGAGATGTTAGCATGTAGGTATTTGGCAGACGAAGGCATTGATTGATACCTCTTGGCTACCTCAGGGCGCCTGGTACTTTAATGTCTGGAATAGGGGTGATAATGGCAGCTGGGAAGCAGCGATTTATTCTTGAGTATCTATAGACTCTCTTCTTTCCCTCTCTCTTTCCCTCTCTCTTTCCCTCTCTCTTTCTTTCTCTCTTTCCCTCTCTCTTTCTTTCTCTCTTTCTCCGTCATTCACACTATGGTCTGCTAAGCTGTGACTATGAGAAGGTAGCGATTACTCTTGGATAGCTCTGGGCGCCTGGTACATTGACGCATTGCTAGTTGGACCATCTCCGCTCTCTCTCTCTCTCTCTCTCTCTTTCTGTCTCACTCTCCGTCGTATTGCCTTCCCAACATGACGAGCATTACCACATAGCGCACTACGCGTACCACCTCGACGACTCGCTCACTATACGGGGCTGCGGGCCGGTGCTCAATTGGCTCCAGATGCATAACAAATGTGACCCTATTGTTACTGGGATAGGGGTGATATTGGCATCCCGGTCTAGGAAGAGGCAGCGATACCTCTTGGTCAGCTCTGGGCGCCTGGTACTTTGAGTTTAGAATAGGGGCAATACTTGACCCAGAAAGCAGTTTCTTGGATTACTCTTAGATGCCTCTGGGCGCCTGGTACATTGACGCTCACACTCTTCTTTTCTCCTCTCTCTTTTTTTTAATTCTATCCGTCTCTCTCTCTTTCTCCATAACACACTTATCATGTATGTTAAGTAGTCCAGTAGAATTAGCTTTTAAATCGGAAATAATTCATACAAAAGATTTTATTGTTTTAATGGCTTCATTGGTTGCCTATTAAGACTCTCCTAAGTTTTCGACTTCGACGGAGTTGTGCTTAAGTGGTGGGGGCCCCCGAAAGAGGCATTTTTTCGGTTTTCCGGTTATACCGCGTAAAGGACTTACCCTATCAAAAAGTGGTCTTCATGACGGTTGAAGGGCACTCAATCCTTCATTGAATAAGACCAAATTCGTATGTTTTGGACAAACTGTTCTCGCGCTAAAGTTCGGCAAAGTAGAAAATATACGTATAATTAATGACCCTCTCCACGTCCAATGGTTTGTTACCCACAGGCTTCCAAGTCTTGAAAAGGGCCACCTCAACCAGTGTAACCCTATCAAGGCTTACGAGCTTGATGCGCCTATCCTTGTTCGTCCCAGCCGTTCCTTAACTGCGGTTGCTGCACCTCTTCCTGGCACTCACCTGAACGACTCTGTGTTACCTACTGTGGCTGCCCCTCTTCCTTGTATCCTCCTGCATGACTACGTTGCCTAGCCGTATGCCTGGTCTAAGGTTCGACGCCAAAAATCAACAACAACAAGTTCATATTAAAACGCTGAAGAGTTTTTTGTTTGTTTGTTTGAACGCGCTAATCTTAAGAATTACTAGTTTGATTGAAATCATTATTTTTGTGTTGAATAGCTCATACATTGAGGAAGGCTATAGGATATATACAATCACTCTACGACTAATAGAGGCGAAGCAGTAAAGAAAAATGTTGCAAGCACGGGAAATAGTATTTAAACTATTTTCACTCGTACGAAGTTGATTTTGTGGCGTCGAACCTTGGACCAGGCATATGGCTAAGCAATGAAATCGTACAGGAGGGTACAAGGAAGAGGGGCAGCCACATTAGGTAACACAGAGTCGTTCAGGAGAGTGCCAGGAAGAGGTGCAGCAACCGCAGTTAAGGAACGGCTGGGACGAACAAGGATAAGCGAATCAAACTCGTGAGCCTTGTTAGGGTTACACTGGTTAAGGCGACCCTTTACAAGGCTTGGAAGCATGTGGGTAACAAGCCATTGGACGTGGAGAGGGTCATTAATTATACGTATATTTTCTACTTTGCCGAACTTTAGCGCGAGAACGGTTTGTCCAAAACATATGAATTTGGTCTTATTCAATGCAGGATTAAGTGCCCTTTAACCGTCATGAAGACCACTTTTCGATAGGGTAAATCCTTTACGCGGTATAACCGGAAAACCGAATAAACGCCCCTTTCGGGGGCCCCCACCACTTAAGCACAACTCCGTCGAAGTCGAAAACTTAGGAGAGTCTTAATGGGCAACCAATGAAGCCATTAAAGCAAAAAAATCTTTTGTAGGAATTATTTCCGATTTAATCAATTTTTGTGTTTTATTCTACTGGCCTAAAGTTGTAGCAATAGCTATGAGAAGGTAGTGATTACTCTTGGATAGCTCTGGGCGCCTGGTACATTGACGCATTGCTAGTTGGATCATCTCCGCTCTCTTTCTCTCTCTCTCTCTCTCTCTCTCTCTCTCTCTCTCTCTTTCTTTCTTTTTGCCTCACTCTCCGTCGTTTTGCCTCCACAACACGACGAGCACTACCACCGGGGTCCATAGCGCACTACGCGCACCACCTCGACGACTCGCTCACTACGGGGCTGCAGGCCCGTGCTCAACTGGCTCCAGATGGATAATAAAGGTGACCTTATTGTTACTGGGATAGGGGTGATATTGGCACCCCAATTCGCACGGTCTAGCAAGAGGCAGCGGTACCTCTTGGTCAGCTCTGGGCGCCTGGTACTTTGTGTCTAGAATACGGGCGATATTAGATCCAGGAAATATGGATCTGGTACAATTTGGAATATAATGCTTACTTGCTGCCCTCTTCCCCCTCTTTTGATGGACAATAATGGTGAGAACCTTAATGTTACCTCGATAGGGTTCATATGTTACGGTTAATGTGATAAATTGAAAATTATTAATAATAACCGGTTATTATGAATAATTACCGACAGTCGCGGTAAAAGTGATAAATGAATCACATTTAACAGTGATTATTTAATAATTCAAGCTTAGTACTAACAAATTTCATAAAAGAGAACAACATCTTGTGTACGTGCTCGTGTACAGCCAAACTTTTGAACGTTTTGATATCATATATTAATATAATTTGGCAAAATGAGTTTGGAGTGGTTCTTGCATAATATTACTTTTCCATGATGCCTATAACATAATGTTTTGATTTAAAGTGAAAAATAGGTTAAGGTGCGGCGGGGGTGGCCCTTGGGCCACCCCTAAGCCGCCTATTTAGTTTTATACACACATAAATGACCTCATATTAATCACATTTACCAAATCATGCGGTAATTATTCATAATAACCGGCGATTATTCATAATTTTCACATTTATCACTTTGACCGTAACACATACATAACTCTTGGTTATCTCTGAATGCTTGGTACCTCAGAATGGCCTCAGAGAACTGTTGTCTAATTATTTAGTTCTCAACATAATAATTTGTTGCAGGTCACAAACTACTGGTGGCGAACGAAGACTCCAGCTCTATCAACACTCCAGCTGTAGCAGCCGCTTACTCCGTCAGGAAATATGTGTCGCAGGTAAATCACACAAATATTATAAAGGCGAAAGTTTGAGAGTGTGTATGTTTGTTACTTCTTCACGTCTAAACGGCTGGAGTGATTGTAATAAAATTTGGTATGGAGTTAGCTGATAACCTGGATTAAAACAGGCTACGTTTTACCGCGGGGCATAGCTAGTAAATAATAAGAAGAAAACAAGAAATACGATCCGCCTGCTCCTTTTTTGAAGTCAGTTAAAATTAATTCTACTTTACCAACTGTATCCGATTTGTAAAAAAGTCAGTTCAAATCAGCAGTAATATTACTTTTTAGCCCTAAAACCTGGTTTGTGGTATCAACATTCTTAAAAATAATTGTTTTTTGCAGGCACGGGACGAAATAAGCTTCGAAGTTGGAGATATGATCTCCATCATCGATATGCCGGGTAGGTCTACATTTATTAGAATTGGTTCTATCTAATAATGCTAAATGACATCTGACCAAAGTCTGAGAGTCTACCACCGCCATTTCACGCGATACTTCTCAGCATCAGCCGGTAAATGTTGTCTTGAAGTTATGGCAAGTCAAGCGTAAATTTTCCTGAAAAGGGCCTTCATACTAAAGCCCGGTCCGTGAGCACGTAGAATTTTGTCCAATGACTCCTAGCTACCCATCCTTATCGCTCGCGCGTAATAATATTGTTGTCGCGACTGTGCGACGGGCGCCCGCAGTGAGTGTGCGAGCGCGATAGCAACATAATTACGCGCGAGCGATAAGGATGGGTAGCTTGGGGTCATTGGACGAAATTCTACGTGCTCGCAGAACATGATGATGATGAAGACTATTGTTTCCACAGGTCCCCAAGAGTCCTTATGGTGGCGCGGCAAACGCGGGTTCCGAGTGGGATTCTTCCCGCACCACTGTGTTGCTGTGATTGGCGATAAAGTGCCCAGGCATATGACGCAACCACCGCCTATAGTTGGGTAAGTGACGACTCCTTAGTGGCTCTTGACGCCTGGTACTTAGGTCATGAATAAATAAGTACTGCCCTATACCAGATGTATAGATAGGATTCCTATGCCCGTTTTCACCATCAATCCCTAATTTTTAAGTGACTCCTATGGTAACACATAACAGGAATTTTGTTTTCATAGGGGTCGGTCACTTAAAAATTAGGGATTGATGGTGAAAACGGGCACTAGTATTTCAAATCTGTACCCGCCTATAATGAGGGCTATCGTTTTAGCGCTCACCAGTTAGCGCCACTGTAGAGTAAGGTCCTGTCACTTGCTAGTAGCTAAGACAGTGGCGCCAACTGGTGAGCGCTAAAGTGGTAGGAGGACTATCGCATTTGCACTCATCAAGATGGCGCCACTGTAGAGTAAGGTCCTGTCAATCGCCAGGGGTGCCAAATGTTTAGTATAAAAACGATAGCCCTCATTTGATGAGTATCCCTCAAAGTTCTAGGTGCCTGGTACTTTCAGAGAGTTAAGATGTTTTCTAAGATTAAGGCCTATTTTTTCATCCGTAGTTAATTTATCAATTGTTCTCAGAATTCCTCAGCAGATTTATCTGTTTCGTAATACCTGACTCTTCGATCCGCAATATCTATTTTCGTCAAAAAACTTACCATCATCACCTCTTTTTCCAGATCCGTAGCAGTGGCCCCAGTGAAACCAGTCCTTCGGAAGCATGGCAAGCTGATCAGTCTGTTCCGGTCTTTCATCCTGTCTCGACCCTCCCGAAGGAGTCTGAAGCAGCAGGGCATACTGAGGGAGCGAGTGTTTGGATGCGACTTGGGCGAACACCTACTGAATGTTGGACATGACGGTGAGTTAGTTCTTCCATAGTTATGGGCGCCTGGTACTTCCAAGCAGAAAATGTATGGAGCCAGTGATAGAGGATGACGAGGAGACGTCTGCGTTTATATCTTAAATCTAGAAACTAGAAATAGGATAGTAAGCAAAATCTCTGATAAACAAAGGGTATCCTGAGGGAATGCAGTTGGTTCAGTCTGTTCCGGTCTTTCATCCTGTCTCGACCCTCCCGAAGGAGTCTGAAGCAGCAGGCCATATTGAGGGAGCGAGTGTTTGGCTGTGACTTGGGAGAACACCTGTTGAATGTAGGACATGATGGTGAGTTAGTTCTTCTATCAGTCATGGGCGCCTGGTACTTACAACCCGAATATGTATGGACTAAAAGACATGCTGAGGGAGCTTGATTGGCTCAATGTGGGACAAGATCGTGAGTTTATGATAGCCTGGTAATTCTAGGTAGCAAAAATGTATGGATGATAGTGAAAAGATGATGTCTTGAGGGAATGTGAGTTCACTTGACACCTATTGGACTTGACGGTGAGAATCTTTTATAGACTTATTAAATCTAGAAATTCTAGTAATAATCTAGGCCTAAAAGGCATCCTGAGGAAGCGGTGAGTTAGTTCTTCCATAGCTATGGGCGCCTGGTACTTCTAGGTAGTAAATATGAATTAAAAACTTATAATCGATCTTATAACGGAGGAAGCAATTGTTTGGCTATGACCTGGGGCTGATCTGATATGATGGAGCTGGAAGGTGGCCATAGGATCTCCTCAATAAAACTACACAACCCCATCGAGTTAGGGCTCGTTTGATTCGTATTTACGAGTATTTTAATAAAAGCTTGTTTTTTAAATTTTTTTTTTTTTGCAAATTCGAATAGTTTATTCAGTACATACATAGGCCCTTTTTAGGGCGCTTATACACGTCCCAAATATAGCTTGCCCTACCACTACTTCGGGACAACATATGGGCTGGTGCTGAGAAGAAGTGGCGGAAGAAACTCAGTCACCTTTGTCAGCCTCTTTTTCAATAAAACACAGTCATTAAAAATTGCTTACATAACACGCAATAAGTGCTAGGCAGGTAAAATCGTATTTCATTTCTTGTCTAACTTTTAATCATAGTACATTCTCCCACAGTGCCTCAAGTACTAGTCGAGTGCGCACGCGCCATCGAAGCCCGAGGCGCTGTAGACGGCGTGTATCGTCTGTCCGGCGGGTCGGGGCTCACGCAACGGCTCCGAGCCGCTTTCGACGCCGGAACCGCGCCGGAATTGACCGCGCCGGCGGTCGCAAGAGACCCCCACGCCGTGCCTAGCTTGCTGAAGATGTACTTCAGGTGAGATGCTACTTCCTTAGTGGTTATGCGAGCCTGGTACTTCAGGACTCATCGTCAAGGGTTTGTTGGTAAGTTTGGTCCTTTCAAAGGGACTGGGACCATAGGGTAGTCAAGTGAGGCGCAGTGTACTTCAGGTAAGATGCCACTTTCTTAGAGGTTATGCGTGTCTGGTACTTCAAGAGTCGTGAAGTGCTGGTAAATGGAATGTGACCAAAAATGTGTGTGTCTCTTTCTAGGTTCGTAGTCATGTCACATTTTGATGTAAAACAGCACCTATTGCAATTACATAAGACTCCGTCATTGTTTCTTTACGTGATCGAATCAGAAATGAGGAGATCTGTAAACGAACTAAAGTCACTGACATAGCCCGACGGATTAGCAAGCTGAAGAGGCAATGGGCAGGGCACATAGTACGCAAAACTGACGGCCGATGGGGTAGCAAGGTTCTGGAGTGGAGGCCGCGTACCGGAAAGCGATGAAGACTCCGTAATGTTTCTTATACTCTTGCATTGTTACAGAGAGCTCCCAAACCCGCTTTGCACGTACCAGCTATACGAGAGCTTCGTGAGCGCAGTACAACAGCCGGACGAGGCCTCCAAACTGAGGGCCGTCAGAGACACTGTGGTCAAACTGCCGCCTCCTCACTACAGGTCAGTGACAAACTGGTATATTACAGATGTTATGAGAGCCTGGTACTTTAGCTGGACCTGTGATCTTCGTATGTATGCCAGACGTCTGATTAGAAGTGTCTAGTAATCTCTTCAGTTGTTATGAGATCCTGATACTTTAGCTGGGCTACAGAACCTACGTTCTTATGACAACCTGGTCTATTACTGATTACGAGTGTCAAAGTGAACTCTTCAGTTGTCATGACAGGCGTGCTAATACTTCAATTTTTTTAATTTATTTCTTTATTTATTTATTCAAAATTACACTGCAAAGTGTCTTTTTTCAAACTTCTGTATTTATCTTCCCCACAGGACCCTAGCGTACCTAATGCGTCACCTCCGCCGAGTGTCCCTACTGGGAGAAAGTACCGGCATGACAGCGCGGAATATGGCCATCGTGTGGGCTCCCAACCTGCTCCGAAGCCCACGGCCGCAACATGCTTTGCAAGGCGTCGCTGTACAGGTGAGATGTCACTAGCTACCGCCTTGGGCGTTATGCGAGCCTGGTACTTCAGGAGTTATTATGGCTGAGAAATATGGAGCTGAATGGTTTGAATGTGACTTGTGCCTGCTCCAAGATACTAAAGTATGGACGAGAAGAACCGCTACTTCTTCAGAGGTTATCCAAGCCTGGTACTTTAGGAGTCATCGTGGCCATCGTGTGGGCTCCCAACCTGCTCCGAAGCCCACGGCCGTAACACGCTTTGCAAGGCGTCGCTGTTCAGGTAAGATGACACTAGCTACTGCCTTGGGCGTTATGCGAGCCTGGTACTTCAGGAGTCATTAGGACTGAGAAATATGGAGCTGAATGGTTTGAATGTGACTTGTGCCTGCTCCAAGATACTAAAGTATCGACGAGAAGAACCGCTACTTCCTCAAAGTTTATCCAAGCCTGGTACTTTAGGAGTCATCGTGGCCATCGTGTGGGCTCCCAACCTGCTCCGAAGCCCACGGCCGCAACACGCTTTGCAAGGCGTCGCTGTAAAAAAAGCTGGGTTTAAACTAACTTAGGCTGAGTTGCACCACCTAACTTTGACCGTATCTATGACGATAACCGGTGTTTTATGTATAGAGTTTGACAGATTTTTGGCGTTTGTCACAGTTAAAGTAAGATGGTGCAAGTCAGCCTAACGTCACCTTCCATGTTGCCATACTCAATACTCAATCGTTTATTGCATAACCACATTAGCATTCACATTAGGTCTTACAATTTAGGCAGTTATACAATGTGGACTTGCAACTTTAGGAAGGAGACAGAACGACGACCATATCTGATACTTATTAAACAACCTTTCGACACTAAGACATTCGATGATTCGACCATTCGATAATGTGACCATTCGATGATAAGGGATTCGATATTTCGTACGTTCGAGATTATGACCAATCGATGAAACGGCTTCGATGAAACGACCTTCGATGAAACGACTTTCGATAAAACGTAGGGAACCCGCGTGAATATACCGTCATGATATCATGACGATGTATGCAATATATCGTGTTTGAAAAAACATTAGGAAATTTTGTAACTGTACAATGTTTGTCAGTCTGCTTTTTGTTTTTAATTATTGCGAGAATATGCAATGCATTCTTCTTCTAATCCAGAAAAAACCCTGCCCTGCCCTTTCGGTAAAACTTGTTATTTTATTTACTTTTGTGTTGGTTTTGTGATGCAGTTTTGTGTCGCTGAATATATCGTCTAATTTTAATTTTTTCAACATCGCAGGTCCAGTTGCCTGAACGGGTCGTAGTGTACGAGCAAGGTGACGTAGACGGTATGCTGTACAGAGTCAAGGAAAAGCTGTCGCAGAAGATTGACTGCTCCCTGTTGGTCGCCACTAGCGATGCCCTGTTGCTTTGTCAGGTAAATTTAAAACATATGTATGTATGTTTTATTAATAATGTGAAAAAGATTTGTTCTGTCTATGTTTTATTTAGTTTTCATGTCTCAATCGCTATTTTAGTGGATTTAGGCACATTTTGTTGCAAAATAAATTCAGAAAGTAATATGTTTCAGAGTAGTTTCATTTACTTACCGAAAATACGCCTGTGAGGCGTAAATTGTTTAGTTTTGTTTTTTTATTAAAATTATTTCACTACAGTGAATACGTTTATGCAATATACTATGCCTCTTTTCACAGGATACAAAATTAGTGATGATTGGAAGGCGTGTGCCGAAATATTGGACGGTGCCCACTGCAATACGTTACGTTAAAGTAACCACATTGTATTTTGAAGAAGTTTTATTACTGGGACTCTTGAATGGTCAAGTATGTATATTGATCTTTTTTGGCATAATGAAACTACACATTGCGATATTTAGATTTTTAAAATGTTTGTACCGGCAATTCAAAGTGTGTTTTTTTCTAGATATGGCAAGTGGAACCAAGCGATGGCAGCTCCAAAATGATTCTTCAGACGCCGGCCAGCGTACGTTGCTTAGACGTGAGCGCATCTCGCGGACGCCTGGCAGTCGTAGACGAGGCGTCTGTGTGTCGCGTGTATAGCCTGCCCACCGGGGAACTGTTGTACACGGTCAGTAGTCTTCGTTGATGTAGCTCTATCATGATTGTACTGTGTACGTCGTTTGCAAGTGTACGCCACTTAGACGTATTTGAGTGCGCCTTGCCGCGGTGTGCCGTGACGCACGGCACGAAATAAAGGCAGATGTCTGCGAACGAATGCCAACAATGTTTGGTCAACATAGATCAAATAATAAAGAAACATGGATGGACTATTCTCAATTTTTACTTTTCAGTGACTCGCTCAGAAGTGAGCGGTGACTGTTACCTATTTTAAGAATATCATATTTTATTTCTATTCTATAGAGATATAATAGCATATTATTTAAAGTGTAATAAGATTATTTTATGTTAACAGGAAGAAAACGTATCGTCGGTTTCGTGGAACTCGTGGTGCGATGAACTACTGGGTCTTTCCGGTGGAGGCTTGCTGTCCATCAAGGCAGGCAACTTCCCACCGGCCACGCAGCCCCTTATTGGCTCTGTAGTCGGTTTTCAGGTATGTGACATACCTAAATTAGGTTTGCATATTTTTTAGATGCAGTCCATTGCTCTGCTCGAAGAATTTGGTTTGTCGTAGTGAGGCTTGTATTGAATCCCTCAGTCTTGTATGAATTTTAAAGCAAGTTCAATGCCAAGCGAGAGAGTAGCAACATTGCTACGTCGCGCGCTAAGTAGCGGGTATTTATAGGTCGCGCAACGAGAGTTGAGGCCATCAACATTTTTTGTATCTGTATTGGCAGGGTGCAAAGCAGGTGGAGGGAGTAGTCTAAACGATCACAGCGCTCGCTGCGGCTAAAATTGACATTTTAGTCGCTGACTTGAGCTGTCAAATCCATATTGCAGTAAACATTTTCTAATCGTTTTTGAGATAAAATATGGTTCTAGTAAGATGTGTTGTTGTGAATTGTAATAACACCAAGAAGAATAGCGACTGTAAATTTTACCAATTTCCAAGACCGTGGTGGAAACGAGACCAAAGATATAAATGATAATGATGATGGCACGAAAACCCGTTTTAGTCATCAGTAGGCTCATTTTTCACTGAAAACAACAATTTTAATGTTATTGGCAATAATGTTACTGACTACCATCGCGTCGTCCAAAATTGTCAAATATAGTAAAATAAGACAAGATTTCATAAATTTATTCACATTATTTACTTACTTCTTGCTTGTCAGCGGTGACAATATTGCCCATAATGGCCGTGTACGGTACGTGGCGCTGTCGTCGCGCTCGGTCCCAATACGCTGTCTGCGCGGACGTCTTGCGTAGGCGGAGTAAAAAGTGCTTTCTGTATCGCTTGTGTGTTAAGTCTTAACAAGAGCGAGGTAGCTGGTGTATTCGATATTTTGAACTTCAATGTGTAATAATATTGTTTATTGAAATATTACATCAGTATGTGCTCGCCACAACTTTAGTTACGCGACCTATACAAGATGATTTTGTAAATAGTATCCATTTTTTTTTAATAAGCTCTGTAGAACAATTTAACATTACTACTTTATCTTAATTATTTTTAATCGTGGTATTTTTCGCAAAAAGAATCGAAAATCTAATTCGTGGGTACCCATAACTTAAGTTTTTAAAGCTTATTTTCGCACACCATTATGTCTATTAACTTTGCAGTTACTTGTGGGTTAATTTTTCTATGAACGGAGTAAATTATCCATGTGTGCCAATTTTGAAACCGCGCCGAGCGGATAAGAATAATTAAATATGAAACATTTTGATGTTTTCTTTATGTAAATGTTCTGTATGTATTTACAAAAAAAAAAGTATTTAAGTATGTTTATATCCGTTGTCTAGTACCCATAGTACAAGCTTTGCTTAGTTTGGGACTAGAAGCGCAGTGTAAAATGTCTAAGGATATTTATTAAAAAAAAAAAAATCGATTAAGTTACCGTTTCTGAGTCACTCTTAAAAATTTGGTCACTGATTGCAAATTCACCCTGTATGTATAGTAGATATCAATTTAAATAGTTTATTTGTTATGTGTTTTCAGGGTGGTCGAGTATTTTGTTTGCAAGCCAATTCGATGCAGACGATAAACGTTCCATTATCTCACGCTGTTCATCAATACACGCAACAAAAGCTTTTCAAGTGAGTTAAACTTTATTTCTTTATTTCAAGCGGCTAAGACGCAATTTAATTATCTTCTCTTTATGGTGGGGCATAGATTATGAGTATTATTTAACACAATCTTATCAGATATCTTTAATTTTTTTCTCAAATAAATGAAAACAAAATAAATAGGAAGCAAATTAGTAAATTGGGACTTAAAATAATCTAAATGCTAGTAAAGAATCTGTTCATATAACCTCGTTGACTTCGTGCCGAGTGACGCGATGCTGACTGCATTTGTTTGGCTGTCATTATTTCGCGGCGGTGTGCTACTGGCACCCAGTAGCAGTGGCAATATATTTCAATAAAAAATGAAGTTAAAAAAACAACCAATTAAATCAATATCTTGTTATTGAGGTTTAAACCTTAACAACTTACACGCAAAGCATCTAATTCAATGTGATTCCAGCGAGGCCTACGCTGTGGCGTGTCTAGGCGTGACGCCTTCAGATTGGGAGCGGCTTGGGATGGCGGCGCTTGAAGAGCTTTCCTTCGAGGTCGCGAGGAAAGCCTTTCAGCGGAGCGAGAACATTGTCTACCTCACTCTTATAGACCATCTGCAGGTTAGTGACCTTGAAGCATTTGTCACACTGGATGAGGTCTGGGGGCTTAGTGTGAATTTACATCAAACGTCGTCACTAGCGAGCACGTTAAAAAATATATGAAGATTATAGTTCTTTAAAGTTTCCGCTAGGGGCGCTGTACAATCTGTCATACATTTAGCGACTCCGCGACATGTCGCGACGACAAGCTAATAATATGAAATGACACACGTTTTGTGTCCGCGTCTGTCGCCGCGATTTCTCACCCAGTGTGCGCTGTCTCTAAATGACATTTTTTTACGCAGTCGATATCTAATGCGTTTGACGTAGTCACACTACGTCTCCTGAAGTCAGTGGGTCTAGTCAAAATGCCATCACAAACCAATAGGAAGATTTCGCTAATGTCAGTCGCCGCGTCACCAGTAATTCGATTCGATCGAAAAATGGCAGCCAAAATGCACATTGAACCACCAACGACGCGGCGATATAAAAGTTCATTCGAATTCGAATAAAAGTTAAAAAATGTCTATGACTTTTTTTTCTATGGCTTTTTTTTTAAATTAGTTTCTTCCTTCTTTCTGCTCTCTGTTTACGTCTATGCTTCGCTGTCAAAACGACATCGCGATACGGATTTGTCAAAACAGCCTTAGGGTGGGTTGCACCATCTTAGTTTAACTTTGTAAAATCTGTCATACTCCATACAAAAAACACCGGTTAACGTCATAGTTACGGTCAAGGTTAGGTGGTGCAATTCACCCTATTGGTTTTCGATATAATCGAAGCTTATCACCGGGGTATAAGTAATCGCAATGAAAATGGCGGGTGTTGCGATTCGATTCGATTTTGATTGAGTCTTAAATGCATGTTGGCTAAGCCTTTGTATGGGAAATTTCAATCCAGTCTTTCGATTATAGATAGGTAGGGCTCTGCGATTCGATTTTTTGCCGTTTGGCTAAGCCTTTTTTGTTATCGACCTCTTTTGCGATTTGTTTATTTGTTTGCGACTGGTTTGCGATGGGTTTGCGATTTTAAAGTGCGTTTTGACTAGACCCACGGGTCAAATGAACGCAGCCCGCACCTGTCAGTTTGCGTTCTATGCTCGTGCCCGTACTGTCAGATCGTATCAATACATTCACTTTGACGCTGTCTACTGAAAGCCAATCTAGTATAGTATAGCAAATTCTCAAGACAACCCACAGATTACTGACTTTTAAAGTCTGTAGATATTTTGATCGAGCTACAATTCAGTAAGAATATGTATGGAAGGACGCACTGTACGTACTGAAGTTCGCAGACTACAGATTTTCAGTTGGCTGATAGTTTGAAGAACGTGTAATTTGTATGACGAATCGGTCGATTCCAAATCGGTGTAACATACACGTTTATATTGATTAACAAACCGACCAAACTATCGGCCGATAAAAAGTCTGTGCTCTAAAGCCCGTATTCACAAACATTACTATGAGGTCTCACAGTGCGCGCGGATGCACAGGGTCACACACGAACCAATCCCAGAACTCTATTCAACGCTGTGCGTTCGATTTGTTGCTTCACTTAAGCAAGCATCGTTTGTGAATACGGGTGTAACCCTCAAACTAAAAACAATGTGATTTTATCAACTCCCCTTTTAAACTCCTCATTTTAGTACTAATGCGTTATCATTAGACAGGGCATTTTTATTGCAACTTTGCCTCGCGTGACTGCGTTCATTGAATGCATATTTGAGACCGTAAACACAAGATTTAACTAGTCGATACTCGGGATTGAATCTAGTAAGCTACGGTTATGTCACCCGAAAGATTGTCTTGAGCTGATATTTACGCAAAAAGATAATAATAGTGAAGAAAAAGTTGTGTAATTGTGACTAAAATAGCAAAGGCGCTTTTGTGATTATAACAATAAAATAGGAATAGAAAGGACTAAAAACTTGCGTAAGTGGAAAAACAAGTGAATTCGATATAATATATTTAATGAGTCTTGCAAACAAATGAGAATATTTTAACCAACAATATTGTTAATAACAAAATGTACATTATAATTATTGTACATTTGCCCGCGGCTTCACCCGCGTGATATTTAGTGTCCCAGACCGGCATAAATTATAGCCTGTATGTTAATCTGGGTTACAAACAATAATACTGTAAAGTTGCAACAAAATCCGTTCAGTATTTTTGCGTGAAAGAGGAACAAACATCCAGACATCCAAACTTTCGCATTTATAATATTAGTAAGATTGAATGCTTGTTATTAAACTTGTATGTTGTACTTGATGTAATTCTGTTTCATATTTTTATTACCTTCGTTCCACCCCAAGTTCAACCCGCGTCTGTAGCGCGACTGTGAAGCGCGATTGTCGCTAGCAATGGCATCGCGATTTAGCCGCGCTACAGCCGCTGTAGTGTGAAGGGATTTGCTGTGCAGTGCTTCAGCTCCACTGCAACTCCTGTGTAGCCAGGATCTACAGCTTGACCGCCAATAAAAACCCAACCAATGAAGGACAAGTTTGCCCCGAGGGAAAGTTAGACTGTCATTGGACCCGCAACGAAATTAATCAGAAGAACATAGGAGGAGTTCGAAGTTAAGGTTCGATTTCCCTCCGTTGCAAAGCGGATGACAGGTGACAAACAAAGGTTTAGTGACGTGAAAGTGAAAGCGCTCTTATTTATTACTAGCGGCCGCCCGCGACTTCGTACGCGTGGATCCCGTTTTACCCCCTTCATCTATCTTACGCGGTTTAGATTTTTTCATACAAATGTTTTTTCCCGCTAACTCCCGTACCCGTGGGAATTTTGCAATATCCTGTTGTAACTAAGCTTTACGTTTACTAAGGTACCTGCATGCCAAATTTCAAGCGTCTAACTTAAGCGGTTTAGATTTTTCATACAAAAGGATTTTCCCGCTAATTCCCGTTCCCGTGGGAATTCCTAAGTATACTATAACCTGCCCAGGAGTATGAAGAATAATTGTACCAAGTTTCGTTAAAATCCGTCAAGTAGTTTTTGTTTCTATAAGGAACATACAGACAGACAGACAGACAGACAGACGGACAGACAGACAGACAGACAAAAATTTTACTGATTGCATTTTTGGCATCAGTATCGATCACTAATCACCCCCTGATAGTTATTTTGAAAATATATTTCATGTACAGAATTGACCTCTACAGATTTATTATAAGTATAGATTTGTAGGAGCGCCTGGAAGCCGGCGAGAAGCGAGCGGTGATCGTGGGCGAGGTCCTGGCGTACCGCGGGCGGTATGCCGACGCCGCGCGCTCCTTCCACAGCGTGGGCCGAGACGAGCGCGCTTTGAACCTGTACGTCGACCTGCGAATGTTCAACAAGGCACAGGTATTATTATTATTATTGGTTTTTTGGGCCTTCATTTGCGCCAGCTCGACCAGGTTTGATCTATTGTGGCAGCCCTTGTGTTTAGAGTTCACTGCTTAGTCCCGTTGAGTCTATAAAAGACAATGCCGGAAAATGGCGTCTTTTTTTTTCGCGCGGCCATCGACCAAACCTTGTTTTTTGATTACAAAATAGTGTAATAAACTAAACTTACTATGACATGTATTAATACCTCTAAACTCAGTCTGAACTGAGTTACGAGCGTTAGAAGTTTGATGATTTACATACTAGATTTGCTTTTTGCGCGCAAGTTTTGTGTGAAATTGCAACAAAATAGTGACATTGTATGTGTAAACAAACAATACCATCCATTAAAGGCTCCAGACATTAGTGAGGAGTAGAATCAGCGCATTAAAAAAATAGCGGAATATTTTGTTGCAATTTCTTACAAAACTTGCGCACAAAAAGCAAATCTAGTATGTAAATCATCAAACTTCTAACGCTCGTAACTCAGTTCAGACTAAGTTTAGAGGTATACATGTCATAGTAAGTTTGCTTTATTACACTATTTTGTAATCAAAAAACAAAGTTTGGTCGATGGCCGCGCGAAAAAAAAAAGACGCCACCTTCCATACAAAATCTGGCATTGCCATTTCCAGATTTTTTGGAGCGCGATATCTGCTATCTCATCCGGGTGCATGATGTGTCGCCCGAGATGGATACTTCTTTTGCTCATAAGCGGGCCGCATGAGCAAAGAACATGCATGGCCGTTTCTTCTTCTGTGTGGCAGAATCTGCACAGAGTTTCCTCGGTCATGTTCATGTTTGATTTGTGTTTGTTTAGTTTGCAAGGCACAGGTAAGCTACACAACAAGTTCAAGTTGTGTCTTCCTGCACATGTATGTACTATCGGGGACTCTTCCGCCTGACCACTTTGTAGAAATTTTAGCGTAAGCGCATCGCTCCGGTCACGTGCTCACCCCGTCTCTAATTGGTTACGCATTTTACTATATTTTTACTACGACCAATAAGAAACAATCAGGGCTTAGGTTGCAATACGAAATACCATTGTGCACTTTATTGTCATACGGTTAAGGTTTAAAACGAAATGTTTCTTTTTCTTCAATCTTTCTTAGTTTTAGGCTGAGTTGCACCACCTAACTTTGACCGTAACTATAACGGTAACCGGTCCTTTTTGTATGGAGTTTGACAGAATTTTGACGTTTGTTAAAGTTAAAGTAAGATGGTGCAACTCAGCCTTAGAATTTTAATAATAGAATTTGGTTACAAACAAATAGATATGTATTTTTTTTAATATTGTGTTTTTATACGAGGTCTGTCTGCTTTTTGCTTTGGCGATCTGTCGACATATTCTCTCCTTTGTTTTTTTGTGAAGTTTCGTGATCAATAACCGATTGATTTGTGTTGACCCGTGCTAGTAATTGGACTGTTTGATTGCCTTTTTATTGACCTCCGCTCGATTACTGAACCATGCCTCTCAAAATAATTCTTATATTTACTTACAAACTTATCTATTCATTGTTAACTGTTTAAGTATTATTTAGTTTGAAGTTTAATTGTTATTGATTTAAGACCTTGTGTAAAGACACTTAATGTGCAATAAAAAATTGAATTTGAAATAAAACTAACTGAATATTATAATATTTACGATAACCAATTACCTGGATGTGAGATGTTCCGTTTTAAAGATAAGTGTTTCTTTAAAACGGAAAACAAAATATGCATTAAAAATAAATAGAAACCTATTATAAGTTTTTATTTACATTCAAGGATTTAAGAAAGTTATAGCCAGATCTTACAATAATTGTTTTAAGCCACAAATATTCCTTAACTCTTTACTAATTAATTCAATAACATATTGTTTAAATAAGTTCCGAATAAATTAAATACCTATTAAATAAGTAAAATTCGAAAGCAACTGTATGATTTTGTATTTCTCGCCCTAACTAGCTAAACTAATATCATGAGATTTACACTCATAATATCAACAATAATTGTAGAAAGGGCTACTTTTTTCTCGGGAAATTGCATAGTTACCTCGGAATGTGCGATAGCAATTTTGTGACCCGAGCGGGCAATCGCTAGTTCAAATTTTACACGAAGCCTCATATAATATTTTGTAGCGATTTTTTATTGGGTTTCAAATTGACTAAAATGCGACGTTGCCAAACGAGCGCTACGGATGCGGGTAATAAGCAATACTCAATCCTAATTGCTTTACATAGAGTTTGGTTTGCTAGGGCAAACATCTACAGTGGTGCGCCGACGCTGCTTAGACCCGAAACATGAATGAACGGGGGCGGAGCATTATCGATCATGTGTGTGCAAACAATTTAGGCCCTTAAGGTGTCAAGGCGTTCGAGTCCCCGATAGTACATTTGAATGCTGTTGAAACACTGTTAAACAAATACAATAAAATAAATACACATTATGGGCTGAAGATAGGAAAATAGGTCACGGTAGTTTTTAGGCAGCAAATTGTTTTAAAGTTACACCTAGTATTTAAAAAAAATATGACAAAAGTATCCGATCCGTTGTGGACTATGGATACTGATCTAACTACAAGCTCTAAGTTTTGGACTAGGCGTAGTGTAAGAGTGTTTATAAGTAATGTATTTATGCCTACCAATAGATGGCGCTGCGCTGACTTAACTCGTGCAAGTAAACGTAGTATATTCACAGCGCATTAAGTAGTTAAGTAGATAACTAAATTATAACTTAATTTTAGGTCTAAGTATGACCAAGCGTATATTTTAAGCAGTCAAGCTCTTGTGTCATATGAAACTGCTTGTCAAAACGTGTCAAGTGACAAGCCTTGCCCAAAATACGTGTAAATCAGCCTTTACAAAAAGACAAATCGTGTTCGGACCAATATACAATTGTTTGCGAAATTGGCTTTGCATGGGTCCTGCAGTGTGTACACATTTCCAAGTATATTTATTCCAGGAGTACGTGGGCGAGGGCGAAGGCCTGGCGGCGCTGGCGCGGCGCCGCGCAGAGTGGGCTCGCCACGTGAACGAACCGCGAGCCGCCGCTGAGATGTATCTGGCGGCTGGCGACGTGCAGAAGGCGGCACAACTTATGGCCGAGAGCGGCCGCCGGGACATGTGAGTGTAGCTATAGGCTGTGTCTTATGTGGGTGTAGTAGATGCTATTTTGTAACTTCTCGCGAAGTAGGTGCGCCACGTGAATGAGCCGCGAGCCGCCGCTAAGAAGTATCTGGCGGCTGGCGACGTGCAGAAGGCGGCACAACTTATGGCCGAGAGCGGTCGTCGGGACATGTGAGTAACTAAGGCGATAACCGAGTCTTCGTCGTAAAAGATAAGAAGATACAAATAATCATTCTATAGAACGCCTATCGCAATACACTGGAGTAGGTGCGCCACGTGAATGAGCTGCGAGCAGATGCAGAGATGTATCTGGCGGCTGGCGACGTACAGAAGGCGGCACAGCTCATGGCCGAGAGCGGCCGTCGGGACATGTGAGTGCAACTGACTTATGTGGGTGTAGAAGTGCTATTTTATAACAAAAAATAGATGTGACGTCAATTGTACTTTTCGTGAAAGAGCGAGTAGCAACAAAAATGTTGTCTGCTGTGCCATCTATTGTTGCCGTCTTGCTAAGTGAGAAAGGAAGTCGCGATCATACAAGTCAGTTTGTATAGAACGCCTGGCACAACATACTGGCAACGAGTCGCCGCGTGGGGGCGTTTAGAGAGGTCATAGTTTTATCCAGAAGTTACTGGTTAATATTTATTGTTATTGTGTCCGCAGGTTGATCGAGCTAGCCCGCAAGCTGGACAAAGGCTCCAGCGAGTCTCTACGGTACGTCGCAGAAGCCCTAGTGACCGCCGGCGAGCACGTCACCGCCGCCGACGTGTATCAGCGGCTCGGCGACTACAGGTAGATGGCAGCACGTACTTATGTTGAGTGTAATAGGTGTCATTTTGCAACAACAATGCCAATGCTATGACAACTACACAGTGAGCTGGCGACTAGTAGATGGCAGCACGTCCTTATGTGGGTGTGGTAGATGCTATTTTACAATAACAATGATGTGACGTTTACCAGCGGACGTCTCTGCTAGCAAGCTCGTCACCGCCGCCGACGCGGTTCGGCGACTACAGGTAGATGACAGCACGTACTTATGTTGAGTGTAGTAGGTGTCATTTTCCAACAACAATGCCAATGCTATGACAACTACACAGTGAGCTGGCGACTAGTAGATGGCAGCACGTCCTTATGTGGGTGTGGTAGATGCTATTTTACAATAACAATGATGTGACGTTTACCAGCGGACGTCTCTGCTAGCAAGCTCGTCACCGCCGCCGACGCGGTTCGGCGACTACAGGTAGATGACAGCACGTACTTATGTTGAGTGTAGTAGGTGTCATTTTCCAACAACAATGCCAATGCTATGACAACTACACAGTGAGCTGGCGACTAGTAGATGGCAGCACGTCCTTATGTGGGTGTGGTAGATGCTATTTTACAATAACAATGATGTGACGTTTACCAGCGGACGTCTCTGCTAGCAAGCTCGTCACCGCCGCCGACGCGGTTCGGCGACTACAGGTAGATGACAGCACGTACTTATGTTGAGTGTAGTAGGTGTCATTTTCCAACAACAATGCCAATGCTATGACAACTACACAGTGAGCTGGCGACTAGTAGATGGCAGCACGTCCTTATGTGGGTGTGGTAGATGCTATTTTACAATAACAATGATGTGACGTTTACCAGCGGACGTCTCTGCTAGCAAGCTCGTCACCGCCGCCGACGCGGTTCGGCGACTACAGGTAGATGACAGCACGTACTTATGTTGAGTGTAGTAGGTGTCATTTTCCAACAACAATGCCAATGCTATGACAACTACACAGTGAGCTGGCGACTAGTAGATGGCAGCACGTCCTTATGTGGGTGTGGTAGATGCTATTTTACAATAACAATGATGTGACGTTTACCAGCGGACGTCTCTGCTAGCAAGCTCGTCACCGCCGCCGACGCGGCTCGGCGACTACAGGATGACAGCACGTACTTATGTTGAGTGTAGTAGGTGTCATTTTCCAACAACAATGCCAATGCTATGTCAACTACTAGTGAGCTGGCGACTGGTAAAGCCTGGTCCGTGAGCACGTAGAATCCCGACCAATGACCCCAAGCTTCCCATCCCTATCGCTCGCGCGTAATTATGTTGCTGTCGCGACTGTGCGACGGGCGCCCGCAGTGAGTGTGCGAGCGCGACAGCAACATAATTACGCGCGAGCGATATGGATGGGTAGCTTGGGGTCATTGGACGGGATTCTACGTGCTCACGGACCAGGCTTTAGATGGCAACACGTCCTTATGTGGTTGTAGAAGTTACTAATTTGCAAAAACAACGTTGTGACGTCTACCCAGCAGACGTCTCTGCTAGCAAGCTCGTCACCGTAGCCAACGTGTATCAGCGGCTCGGCGACTATAGGTAGATGTCAGCACATCCTTATGTTGAGTGTAATAGGTGTCATTTTGCAATAACAATGCTTTGACAACTGCATAGTGAGTTGGCGACTTCTGGTAGATTTCAGCACGTCCTTATGTGGTTGTAGTAGTTAGGTTACTACTAATTTGCAAAAACAACGTTGTGACATCTACCCAGCAGACGTCTCTGCTAGCAAGCTCGTCACCGTAGCCGACGTGTATCAGCGGCTCGGCGACTACAGGTAGATGGCAGCACGTCCTTATGTGGTTGTCGTAGGTGCTATTTTACAACAAAAATGACAGATCTGATGTGCGGGCGACAACAGGCTATGATGACAGCACATCCACATGTATATTTCAACAATAAAATAAAATAAATAAATATCCTTGGACATTTTACACTGTGCCGCTAGCCCCAAACTAAGCAAAGTAACTAACAATCATATTATAGTCGGAACTTCTGAAGTGAAGTCGAGTATACGTCTTACTACATTCCCTCATGCCGCATTAATTTGGGAATACAAGGCGTGTCTTTAAATCGCCTTTAATCACGTGATCGTGGTGACAGATTCAGTTTGGACCCCAATTTTGCGCTTATTAAAAAATACTCATAATGCAATAATTTATCTCCAGGAAAGTAGCACAACTGGCCATATCCGCGGGCGAATGGTCCCGAGCATTCACGCTCGCTCGCGAGCACTCCGAATGTAAACGGGACGTGTATCTGCCCTACGCACATCACATGGCGCGCGAGAACAAATTCGTCGAAGCTCAGAAAGGTTTGTCTGACTGAAGCTTTGTTTTTTATCTGAAGACTTTCCAATAACTTGGTCTTGGTAGTTGGTACACAACTTGTAGATCAATAAGTTGCTATTGAATAACTAGGGTCCAGTTTAATATCATAAGGAATTTGAAGTTTGTAAGTTTTGGCCTGGTAATTATGTTTGAAAGATACCGTTATTCAGATGTAGGTTACAAACACGTCTTGACATTGGTTAAAACATTTTAAAATCAAAATTAGACGTGCTATTACATGCATTCACATTATGCTTTGATGCTGCGTTTTATGGAGAACTGAAAATAATTGGGTATTTGCCACCACTCCCTAATAATTCTAAAGCACAACTTTTTTAAAAAGGCACCTCATTCTGGTCTTAAAAACTTAATTTAATTTTAAATTAGCTGTAAATTAAGATTTTTGGTTGCATTGTAATTGAAAATAGTACAAAATAGTGACGTCACTGGCTAGTATTGCCATACAAAATCTACGGGAGTCTTGTTTTGACAGTTTTAAAAAGTACGTCAATTGATTGGTGGTGGCAAACACCCTGATGTATTTATTAAGAGCGTTTACGCCGTTTGGCGCAAAAACAGTACTTTTTCAACTCGTTACAATCATTAACCAGTAATATTACAAATATGTTATAGGCATAAGTAGTTAGGCAATTTCATCGTCTAAATAGTTAATTGAGAAAATATTGCGATTAGTTTAGTATTTAAGAATTCTATCAAGATAAGTCCACACAGGTTTTGTAAATTTCCACTTTAGCGTCAGTTTACAAGCTGAAATTTTTATAAAAATACTGTGAAAACGATTTAACAAACATTTATATCCTATAGCATAGATCCTTGGGCAAATAGTTATCTGAGAAAATTTTTAGATTTAAGCATTTTACAATAAGAAATCACAAATTAAAAGAACGTGAAATACCCAAAAATCAAAGTGATTTTTTCACCAATATTCTTCCTTTATTCAACACAAAAATAGCTTAATATAATAGAAGAATATCTTATCTAAAATATTTACTTTGAAATTTAAAATAATTCATTGTAATTTTTTTTCTATGAGTATTTGAAAAGTACTATAAAACGCCGCGCACGAATCGTTCAAATTCAGTCCGCCTCGAGGCGTTCCAGAGTGAGGTCACGTCGCTCGGTGCTCTGCTGACATGTGTCACGCGTACGTTGATCTTTGACAGGTAGCTGGACTTTTATAGTGTATCCGCAAAATCTTGGTGGTAGATTTTGCGATCACGTGGTAATTAAAATATTTTATTGTTATTTTTCATTACAGTCTATTTTTACTACAAATTCTATTTCAGACGTAATGAAAAATAAAATTAAGTTATTTTTAGCGATGAAACGAAAACGAATGACGAAAATTTGGAACAGCAAGTTATGTATGTATACCTACTAATATTATAAAGAGGAATAATACTAATAATTTATTTGCCATAAATAGGTGGTTACAGAATAGTTAATAGGAATGCTCTGCCAGCAGGGTCCCACCTAGTTGTAGGGGGAACATACACAACATATTACAGTCGGAAAATCTTTGCGGTAGGTACCTCGGATTGTAGTTAGTTGGACAGTGGTCATTTGACGGCCACTTGAATCGTCTCACCCCTAAGCTTTTGGCTACCGCCGGCGCACTAAGCCGGTTGATGCCTAATCTCGGAGGCCCGGCTGCACTGAGTCGCTGACTATACTTTTGCGTCGCGCGTTATATGGTCCTATATGGGGCTCGAGTATGGCACAGTGCTGTGTAGTCGTGGAGCATCCTACTGTTCAAAAAAGCGCAACGCATGATATCACTGAGGCACAGGCAGAGGTAATTCGTGGATACCGCATAGTATCCGCAGTCCTATGGACACTGACTATGTCCCTACTGAGGATAAATGAGAAAAAAAATATTGTCATTAGTGGCGACGTATAACAATCCTACTAATATTATAAATGCGTTTGGATGTCTGGATGTTTGTTACTCTTTCACTCAAAAACTACTGAACGGATTTTGTTGAAACTTTACAGTATTATTGTTTATAAACCAGATTAACATAATTATAGGCTATAATTTATGACGATATGTGACAAATAAATTTCAATAAATAAATAAGACGTGTCTAAAAAGCGCAATCTATCGTCATTGGTTAAAATCTACAGTGCTGGACAAACTACTGTTTTTGACGTTCGTAAATATTCATGCGGGGGAAGCCGTGAAACGCCATCTATCAACATGATATCAAACAACAGATTTTACGAACTAAGGAGTAAAACGAGGTCCACGCGTACGAAGTCGCGGGCGGCCGCTAGTTCAAAATAAAATTAATAATATTTGTATTCATCTGGTCTTACTTGACTTTTACTTTACGTATGTCATGCACGATGACATTTGCGTCAATATTTGTGTACGTCCCCACTAGGCATAATTGGGATGTATTATTCTAATTTGTCATACCTAAGTTGTGAGAAAGCCTGTAGCTACAACTGGGAAAGTATGTGTCACCACTGGTGACAATCGATATTATTTATGCCATTTATCCTCAGTGGCGACAAAGCTAGTGTCGACAACCGAGAATAGACGCCAGTTGCGAGGTGACCATAGGTCCCAAGGGGAAATGTACGTGTACGTGCACCACGAGAGGTGGAAACCAAAAGGTAGAGGCTTGAGGATCTAGGCCCCAGAGTGCTGAAGGGTACGCCTGGCCGTCAGCCAAATTTTACGTCGCACCATAGAGGCAGTTCTGCCTGTATTAGAGGAGTGGGTGCGACGGCATGATCGCCTCACACAAAGGGCGACCCAGGTTCTACCGGGCCATGGGTGCTTCGGGCCATTCCTCCACCGTATAGGCCGAGAGCCTGTAGATGGTTGTCAGTTAACACTACAGTCTTGGCACGTGAGTCACCGCAGCAGACTGACACGCTCCAACAGTGCCCAGCCTAAGCGAACGAGCGGCGGTTGGAAATGACCTCTCCCTACCAATCGGGAAGAGGCGTGAGATAGATAGATAAACTGTTTATTTGTTGTAACACACTTTTTTTAATGCTTTTAACACACACATTATGTATAGTTGCTATTGAAATTCAATTCAATATCGAAATAAAGTTAGTCAAGAAACACACTAGGTGACACCACTGGTATTTTGTTACACAGGTTATTAATAATTTCAACAGTTGCAACATAACAAAAGTGACAAAACAACATAAGATAAAGATGACTAGCGTTTCAAATAGTTCCCTGCGTCAGAGTGATGTGTGCCGCAGCGATGCAAAAAGCAAAGAGCTCAGTATAAACACTACCCTCAAAAGGGCAGAACACTGATTTTCAGCTTTTGCTAGAGAACGCATGAAGCGTACAGGTACGGAATGAACCCGCTCGCTTTCGGAAACAATATCTACATTAGTAGGTATAAAATATATGATGAGACAAATAATCTTATGGTATAGTGTGCTTACTTACGTGCTGAAAGAACACTTTCACAGAAAGAAGCAGTGGAAAGGGGGAGCGAGAGGCCTCAGCCGACACTCCGGTTATCCGCCGCCGACACCCTGGGCGCAAGAGGACAGCTTATGGTCTCCAACTGTCCCTTCCTAACAGGCCTCGGTCGCTAGACATGGAGGTGTCTGGTGGCGGCTAAGGACGAATGCTACAGGCAACAGCCAATGGCGATGTCCCGCGTTCCCTCATATCACTTATATGGATCATGGCAGAAACAGTCAGGTTTTTAGTGGGTGTAGGGGCTACCCACCTTCTGGTAGGAAGAACCCCACATAACCCACTAGCTGCCCCCGCAGCTGGTGGGTATGAAATGTTATGCATTTTCCGGATAAAAAAAGAATAGTTAACAGGAAAAGTTTGTTTTGAATAGAACCGATTTGAAAAAATATTATAACCACTAAAATTCAATTTTTTTTCTGCTGAACATAGGCTGTATAAAATATTCTTAAAATAGTAAAAAACCTTTGATAATTTACTATTTGATAAAGAATTTACGTATTTATTATTTATTAGGACTAATGTATACCATGATTTATAATTATGGAGTCGGTGTTGGAAGATTTGAAGATTTTATAGTTTCCTTGAGCTGTCACTTGACAGCCTGGCACACTTTTACGATGGTGGATCAAAGTATTTTGGTTTGACTATAGAGCGTGAGAACACGCACACAGTCACAATTATTTTAGTGTGAATAAAAATAGCATCGAAATTACCTAAACTTGACATGCCACGCTAGACGTAAACGCTCTTAACTGTTCCACTGAAAACGAAGATGAA
Organism: Ostrinia furnacalis; assembly: GCF_004193835.3. NCBI lineage: Eukaryota > Metazoa > Arthropoda > Insecta > Lepidoptera > Crambidae > Ostrinia > Ostrinia furnacalis. The sequence continues at coordinate 35,100 of NW_021137398.1, read as the reverse complement.
AGTCATCATCGTCTATTAAAATAGTAAGACACGGGTCTTAACGCGACGTTTATTAATGAGTTACATTATGTACTCACGGCTTGACGTTTCGGCTGCGATGCTGCGACGTTAGTTTAAAATCTTATATTAAGTCATCATCGTCGTTAAAAATTGGTTCAATTTATCGCTCCACTCTAAATCTGTATCTGTATTGTACTGTCTGCAGCTTACCACATGGCTGGGGAGATTGAGACAGCGGTCCACGTGTTCACGATTCTGGTAGGAAACGCGGTGGCAGAGGAAAGGTTCAGCGACGCTGGTTACTTGCACCATCTCCTCGCTATGCAGTGTCTAGAGAGGGCTGATACTCATGACGTCAAGTACGTATAACCTCTGCATCAGGGATGTTATGGATATCCGTAACCGTAACTGAAACTTTCGGATATCCGAAATGAAAAAATATCCGAAACCGTAACTGTAACCGATTCAAAAGTTTTGGATAGTAGAAGTTATAGATAGGATGTGGGCAGTTTAAATTGTTTTTTGTATAGCATTATATGTAAAGGCAAACAGCCTGATTTACCTTTATAATGCCATATACTTTTTATTCGATGTAAAGTGTGCGGCCATGAACACTATTACTGATTGCATTATAAAGCACAGATATCCGTAACCGAAACTTTCGAATATCCGAAATAAAAAAATATCCGTAACCGTAACCGAAACCGGTATAATATTATTCCTATATCCGTAACCGTATCCATAACCGAAACTACAGATCCATAACATCCCTACTTTGCATTACTCTGAGCTCTGAAAACTCTAGCTCTCTTCTGGAATGTGGAAGGCCCGGTTTCCACCAAACCGGAGCACAATGGAGCGGAAATATAATAACAATCAATCAGATTTCATTATTTCAACTATTCCTTTCCACTCCGCACAGATCCATTGTCAAATTCTATAGATAAATTTATTCACCCGACACTTCTCCGCTCTGCTCCGCTTTGGGGAAAACCGGGCCGAACTGTGGAGAGTACAGTGTTTCAAGGTGATTATCATCATCATTATTTCAGCCTTAGAACTTCCATTGCTAAACATAGTCCTCCCCTAATAAATTCCAGAATGGTCGGTTGGTAGCAGCCTGTATCCAGTGCCTTTGCAACTCCTTCCTCCATCTTAATAATCGTAGCTACAGGACTGGCTAGGATCAATAGCTTTCATCATCATTATCAGTATCATCGGTTCATTTAATCTCCACTGCAGAAGTACGACCCTCTAATTTACCAGAGGCAAATGGAGGATTCGGACTATTTGCAAAAATAAATGATTTTTATGAGTTTTTATACTTCCCACGCCGGCCAAACAGGTCCAGTGGCGCCACTGTAGCGTAACTACACTCGCGAGCAAAACTATGGAATCACTTACATGAAGTTGTTTCCACGCGATCTTGTGTACTAACGAATTTGTTAGTAACAAAAAAAGTAGCACCATTTTAAAGATTAAACTTTTAACTTTGAATTGATACCAAATTCATTTAAATCACAGCAGTATTTAAAAAGATATCCCGGCTGATGTGAAGAAGTAAGAAAAAAGACATGTACCAACTGTTTGATACGTCGCGAGTTGCGGCCTATTTACCCCCTATAAAAGCACGTGTTTTCGGATTTTTGCGTTCACACGTTGATCCATACATATCTCGGCTTCTTTGACACTTTACCTGGGATTCTACACCTACAGAAGCAGCACAAATCGTTGCACTGTTGCAAGAAGGGCTCAGCCAGCGGGCTGTCGCACGTCAGCTCCACATAAGCCAGTCCTGGGTTTCGAAAGTTTTAAGACGCTTTTTGGAGACTAGTGGCTTTATCCCGAGATCAAGTTCTGAACAGCGCCGGTGCACATCGCAGAGCGATGACCGTTTTTTCATGTCAACCTCTCTATGAAATCGTCATTTGACTGGTATCGACGTCCAGCAAGAGCTCGGAAATGTTCGTAGGATAGCTGTTAGCGAGTGGACAGTTCGTCTAAGATATGAGCAATAAAATTTGACTCCAAAAAGGCCTACCACAGGCTGGAAACTGACGGCAGGTCACCGACAAGCACGCTTTCAATTAGCTCGCACTCGGAAGGCGAGTAATGGAGGCGAGTTTTGTTCTCCGATGAATGCAGACTGTTTTTGCAGTGCAGCAGTCGAAGAGGTCGGGTCTATAGACGGCCTGGGGAGCGATTTGTGCAGTGCTGGTTCGCTAAAACATTGGCTTATGGGGGTGGTTTGCTCGACTTCCCATCGAGATGTGTAGGAGCAAATTGAAAGCGTGCTTATCGGTGACCTGCCATCAGTTTCAAGCCTGTGGCAGGCCTTTTTGGAGTCAAATTCTATTGTTTATATCTTAGACGAACTGTAGTCAAATTCTATTGTTTATATCTTAGACGAACTGTCCACTTGCTAACAGGTATCCTACGAACATTTCTGAGCTCTTGCTGGACGTCGATACCAGTCAAATGACGATTTCGTAGCGAAGTTGACATGAAAAAACGGTTTTCCCTCTGCGATGTGCACCGGCAATGTTCAGAACTTGGTCTCGGGATAAAGCCACCAGTCTCCCGAAAGCGTCTCAAAACTTTCGAAAGCCAAGACTGGCTTATGTGGAACTAATGTGCGACAGCCCGCTGGCTGAGCCCTTCTTGCAACAGTGCAACGATTTGTGCTGCTTCGGAAGGTGTAGAATCCAAGGTAAAGTGTCAAAAGAAGCGGAGATGTGTATGGATCAACGTGTGAAAGCAAAAATCCGAAAACACTTGCTTTTATAGGGGGTAAATAGGCCGCAACTCGCGACGTATCAAACAGTTGATACATGTCTTTTTCCTTACTTCTTCACATTAGGCGGGATATCTTTTTAAATACTGGTGTGATTTAAATGAATTTGGTATCAATTTAAAGTTAAAAGTTTAATCTTTAAAATGGTGCTACTTTTTTTGTTACTAACAAATTGGTTAGTACACAAGATCGCGTGGAAACAACTTCATGTAAGTGATTCCATACTTTTGCTCGCAAGTGTAGTTTTCATACAATTCCTATTAGCGCAATCGCAGTCCACTTCCGTGAAAAACGTGCGTTGCGCTCCTAGAAATTGTAGTAAAACAAGTAGTGACGTGGCATAGGCAGGTAGCGGCAGATAGCTTTCTCATATGCTTCTAATTTGAAAATCAAAAATCAAAATCAAAAATATTTATTCTGTTTAGACCACAAGTGGCACTTATGAACGTCAAATATAACAAACAATAAAAAGAAAAGGTAGCCCTTTTGGGGCACTTTACATATTGTCTCCTTATGTTTTGGGCCCTACCAGCGCTTCGAGACAAACATATGGCAAGTGCTGAAAAGAAACGCAGGTGAAGGTGCCCTAATGGAACGCTAGTAAAATTATTTTGTTACCGTTCCAAATTCAAACATGTTTCCAGAGAGCGCGAGTCCAGCCTCCGCCAGTACGCGCACAACGAGCGTCTCGCGCGCGTGTACCACGCGTACGAGGCGGTGCACCGCTGCGTGCACGAGCCGTTTTCGCTCAGCCAACCCGACGCGTTGCTGAACGCGGCGCGTTACGTGCTAGCGCTGATTGACTCGGGCCCGCCGCCTGGGGTCTCTAAATTGTATCCTTTAAACATATTTAAAAAAATATTATTATGCAGAAAAGTTCTCGAGCAGAAAGTCAGGCAACCACGGGCCGAAAGACATAGCGTCGTAGCGGGTAGGCCTCCTATTAGGTGGACTGACAATCTGCTGAAGGTCGCGGTCGCGGTCGAAGAACCTGGATGCGGGCAGCGCAGGACAGGTCGGTAGCTTTGTCAATGGACGTCATTTGGCTGAAACGAACCATACAGAGTGACTGGTTGACCTATTGGTAGGGATTTTAATGCTCAAATGCAAAAAAAAACTACCATTCCATACAAATTATCATCAGTAATCAGCCAATTATACAGCGTGGGGACGTTAATTATTTTTTAGGTTGTGGATATTGTTTCTGTAGAAAAAGGTGTTTGCATTACAGCAGTAGAATCAATCCTTTTTGTTTGATCACCCATCTAGGGGTCACCCTGTGTGTGATTGGGAGAGCGTCCATCAATTTATCAAATTCACTAGAATATTTGAAATATTTTCCTCAACACCACCCAGCTGCCTGTACTTATGCCTGGCGAAGCAAGCGAAGGCTCTGAACGCGCACACGCTCGCCCGGCAAATGCTGGACAAGATCTTAGCGCTGCAAATACCACAGAAGTTTCAGGTATATTCACAATTTTTATAAATTAATGTATCTGTACGAGCACACTCGACATATTACGTTTCGCCGACACCGCAATTTACCGACAACGCTTAACTCAATTGCTATAATATTTTTCAGTGCAATAAACACGCTCATCGGTGACGGAAACTATTTTTCAATTATAGACATTTTACCGTATTTCCTTTCTCAAAAAAATATGTAACATGAAATGAAAAGGACCAAATATGCAGGATGTGTTCCATCTTAATTTTTTATCAAATTGTAAATCTGTAATAGTTATTCTTAACTCGCGTGTGGATACGGAGCGGGTGAATGCTCTATTGTCTGGATGTCGGTCGGGGGCACTCATTTACTATTACTTCACGGAAAGTCACACAAGCGGCGTGCACCCGCCACCCACCGCGCGTTTTTAAACCCGTTACGCAAGCGCACCACACGAGTACGGATGCCCGCATTTAAGGTCCTGACACTGTCTTTTTATTGTGTTCCATACAATGATATTACAGAACTATAGATATGTTACGTTCATAGAAATTACGATTTTAATCCGTGCCGAGCTATTCCAAATTGCACACATTGACAAATGTAACTGATAAGTGAAACAAAAGATACGAAATAGCACGCAAATGAAAGAGATAGCTATAGTTTTAACGATTCTGCACTAACTAATCTATGTCCGCAGCGCACGCATCCTTATCGCTCTAATGTCAAAACAAGATCGCTTTCTCTTTCTTAACTTGAACATGGCGCATGACGCGATGGCGTCTTGATTGTTTGCATAAATAATTGAAAATATAAATACTAAATAATTTTGCATAATCACATGTGGTAAGAGATCCCTTGTATTTTGTTTACTTTAGAGTCATAATTGGTACACACACGATGGCATTTTTTATTTATTTTGGTAAGAACACAGGAACTTACGGTGTGGTACGCACGCGATTGCGCACGACCCTGGCCACACGAAGACTAAACACAAGACGTCCCAATTGGGACGTATTTGAGTATTCACAGCGCGAGCGCTTATAACATATCTGCTTTTGTTTTTATATAATATCATTGGTTCCATAGGAAAGCGTCGAACTAATGATACTGAAGATCCGAGCGAGCTGCGGCGGCGAGACGCGAGATGAAGAAGTGGCGCCGCTGTGCTGGCGCTGCCGCCGCCACGCGCCGCCGCTGTGCGCCACGCGCTGCCCGCACTGCCGCCACGCACTAGCGCACTCCCTGGCCACTCATGGTAACTGACTAGCAGCGTCTACGGCGATTATCACACTGCACCGCGCTCCGCCGCGGTCCGCGTGGCGACATATAACGAATCCCGCGCGCATACGCGTTTTCAGTGTGTTGTGTGCCGCGCGTGTTTTCTATACAAACTGAGGTACTTACATATAATATAAATCTGTCGTACCGCGTACCACGCGTTGCCCGCACTGCCGCCACGCACTAGCGCACTCGCTGGCCACTCATGGTAACTACTCGATTAACGTCTATAGATCGTTTCATACACGTAGACTTGCGCCACCAATTTTTGGTCGAGGGAAGCGCGGGGTGTTTGATCCGAGCAATCCGAGCTTCATTATTGTAGTGTGCATGTGCAGTGTGCACTCATGGATAGCGTGTACCGATAACACTCAAACATTAGCGGAAGAATGGTGGGGCGCGTCTTCGTGGATGAAACGATCTATAACTGACAATACAAGCGAGCTGCGGTGGTGAGATACGCGACGATGAGGTGGTGCCGCTGGCGCCCTCCTTGGCCACTCACTGTAACTGACCAGGAACACAAGCACATAATGCGTTTCGCATTACAGATTCATCTAGAAACGAAATAGATCCCGATCAGTGGCCTAACTCACGTATTTTGACAGTCAAGATCTCGCTGACGTTCAGAAGTCGTCCCATTGAAAAACATTTCTAAATCCGTATTCACCAGGGTCATTTCGATAGAACGATTACTCAATAGGATCGCAACTCAGCGATTTGTTGTCGTTGAAGTTTTGTTACGTGAATAAGGCTACAGATCACGTCTTGGTTGGATACCTAAGCACTCAGCCACAGGCCACAACATATTATAAAAAGCGACCAAGTCAGCCATTGGTCTATAAGTAAATATTTCAGTAAAACATTGTCTGTTCACAGAGGTGTTGCCGCTAGTGCAGTTCGAGCCAGAAGAGGGCATCACGTTCGAAGAAGCGATGGAGCTGATCGAACGCTCTCCTCTCCCGGAGACACAAGATCGCGAGGACACAGGTGGTGCTGAGGTGCTGCGGATAGACCGTGATCCTGATGCCTCAGACCCCTTCCTGGACAAAGCTGACGAGGTCAGACTTGCTTCATTTTAGAAGGCATCTCGTTCGAGGTAGCGATTGAGCTGATCCAACGCTCTCCTCTCGCAGTAACGCAGGATTTCGTGGACACAGGTGGTGCTGAGGTGCTGCGGATAGACCGTGACCCTGATGCCTCAGACCCCTTCCTGAACAAAGCTGACGAGGTCAGACTTGCTTCATTTTAGTAGGCATCTCGTTCGAAGAAGCGATGGAGCTGATCCAGCGCTCTCCTCTCGCAGTAACGCAGTATTTCGTGGACACAGGTGGTGCTGAGGTGCTGCGGATAGACCGTGATGCTGATGCCTCAGACCCCTTCCTGGACAAAGCTGACGAGGTCAGACTTGCTTCATTTTAGAAGGCATCTCGTTTGAGGAAGCGATGGAGCTGATCCAACGCTCTCCTCTCGCAGAGACGCAGGATTTGGAGGACACAGGTGGTGCTGAGGTGCTGCGGATAGACTTAGACAAAACTGATAAAGTAAGACTGGCAATATTTTTGTCGATGCGATAGGGCTGACTGTTACAAGAAGCTACTGCTTCTAGCGCACCACACCCGTATTTTTTCTTATTTTCATAGTGAAAAATTTATTTACAATGGTTGAAGAATACGCGTGTTTACCGCAACTGTGCTATTTAGTAGGACGACGCAAAGCCTGAATCAATGAAATAATCGATAAATTAATATTCAAGCGACTTTGGAACGTCAAGTGGCAAAATTAAAAACAAACAACCCGTATTGATAGATGGTAATGCTCTCCTGTAAATGTCATAATTATAAGGTTCAATTAAAAAAATAATCCAGTATTGATAGTAGCGACCTCCTGACAATATCATAGCTGGGATGGTTCAGTATTGAACATCTGTATTGGGTTTGACTATGCATATATTTAGGTATTTAAAAAAAGTATTTAAGTAGTTAAATTATCCGTTAAGCTAGCACCCATAACACAAGCATATTAGTTGCTTACTTTGGGGCTGTTTGAAATGGTTCAAAAATATATTTATTATAACATCGTTTCCCTACCTCCAGGATAACGAGAGCGGCGTGGTGGTGTGCAGTCGACAGGCACTGTTACAGCTAAGTCCCGGCTGTGTGGTGTGCGTGACGCGTCCGCCGCTGCCGCCGAAACTCTACCGCAATATGCTGCCCGAGTTGCCGTGTGTGGCCTGCCACCATTGCCGCCACGTGAGTACAGCTGCTAAATACAGTAGCTTCACTGACCTCTATCACAGAATAATAATAAGTACTACGTACAGAAGGTATTTAATAAAAAATATGCTCAATGTCGTTAACAATATAGTGTAAGTTAGCTTGTCTCAATAGTCGAGCACCATTTTGTTGACAAACGTCAGTGATCGGTACTGCGCCGAAGCCATAGGGTTAATTACACCACCGTTTTTACATACATAGTTTATTGTCTTTACAATGCAAATGGGTGAAGAATACACGTGGGTGCGTCAGTGCTCGCTCATGATTGTCCTGTCGATTAGATATCTCAGGAGGTGTAGTCGCGCGTGTTTTGTTTTCGTTGCAAACTCGCGGAGATGAACACGCCTGCTTCTACAGGGTGTTAGGTAAATGGGTATATGAGCCGACACTAGCCCATGTTAACATGGGCATATAAATGGTATGGTGAACTCAGAAAATTGATATCTCCATTTTAATTGTTTTAATTTTCATACAAATCAGATTTTATAAAATTTAGTAATATGAAAATCAAAAAAATGTAATATGATATCAAATTTTTGACTTCACCATACCATTAATATGCCCATGTTAACATGGGCTAGTGTCGGCTCATATACCCATTTACCTAACACCCTGTATACACACTGGACTGGCTGCTGTCATAATATTTTTGTGCCTACTTGATTTTCGCCGTTTTGGCGCTGTAGGCCATACTGTAGGCAGATAAGAGTGTCCATATTGAATTTGCTGTTTTGCAAAATATCATAACATATTGAAATAAGCACTGTAGTATTTTTCCACCTGCGAATTTCTGTAATGCGTTCTCTCTTGACAGCTGTTCTACATGGAGGACTACGAGATACAACTGGTGACGAAAGGACACTGCCCATTCTGCCGGCATCCTAAAGATGAGGCCGTAGAGGACGGCACAGACGACTCCATGCTCAACGGATCCATAACCTCTTCTCCGGCTAGTCCCGGCAACGGCCATGGCTCTTGGAACTGATATTTGTCAAGATGTTTGTCAACATATTTGTACGTATCACAGATATTTGTCAAGATGTTTGTCAACATGTTTGTACGTATCTTTCGTCTTTGGTAAGTTAGTATTTTTCGCAAATACGATTTCCAATATTTTCGAAGACAGTTTTTACAAATACATATAGCGTACCTAATCTATCATCAGTTTCGTGACAGAATGCTTCAACAACTTTCCACGCAGTTCAAATATTTGCACAAATATGTGCCAATGGCCTTTCACACACAGTTTTTATGCATCTTCACAAACATCTTGACACGTGTTAGTAACCGGCATAACAATCAAAACAAATAATTATTCGGTAAGTCAATATTTTTTATAACATGAACAAAGAATGAATGACCAATAATTTACTTGAATATAGGTATCTAGATAAGCTAGAGAGAGGTTGTAAAAATGTGTCATAATAGTAAATACCGTACAAACCTCGACGTACAATTTTAATTATAATTAACTACACAAATATGAATTAAACTTTAGTGTTTTAAAACATTGAGTGGCTTAGTTACTTAATTATTATTAAGAATAGGAATACAAATACAGTCAAACTGAATGTCAATGATAATGAGGATTTATACCATTCGAAATAAAGTTCAAAATGGATTAATGTGTTTGACAACTTGATAAAGAAATTTGATTTGATAAAAAATAGTGCATTTAATATTTAGCTGAAAGTAAATATTGTGATGATTTCAATCCGTCCTACTTATACATACATATATTTATGAACTTATTTATATTTTAAATTAGAATGTACTATATTTATTAAATAAGATCTGTATTTCTGCGTACTGCTAGTACACTCAGCATCAAATAGTTTGTGACACTCAAAGTGGCCAACCTTATTCCGACTAACAAATAGGTGTTGTGATTATTGGTACTGTCAGGCAACAATCAACAACAGTTGTGAACGTATTGCTGTGTCACGAACTATTTATTTATTTGACGCTGACTGTACCACATTGTGCGAAGAGTTTCCAATAAATGGTTTTAGGGTTTTAGCTCTTTATAGTGCTAACTGACACCTAAAAATATGGACAATGCTGATTTTTTTGGGCTTATAAAATCCCACCATGCATTTCTTGTTATAAGGATGTGATGTCTCAAATGGATTAAGCAGACCTATTATTTAATGTATCTACTAAAGCCCAAATATAGTGAGGTCTTAAAATTATTTGGATGGTAGTGTTTACTAAGAATTCGAGAAAGGAGTTCAGTGTTATCAAAGCCTGAGTAGAATTGTACTCAATGTGCCTGGAAGCTTTAAAACATTTGAAATAATATTTTATCCAATTGAGAATGTTACTAGGTATGCAAAATCACTTGAAACCTATGTTACAGTTAAGCTTTTACATATACAAATACATTTGTTTTTATTTCATTAAAAAATACCAAGTAGTTATGATTTTATAGGCATTCAAAGTTCGCTTAAATATCGAGACCCGCCGACGGTCACGTGACCCCGCGTGACGTACATTCACAGTGGCCGCTCACTAGAAAACGGATATAAACATACTTAAATACATTTTTTTTTGGAAATACATACTTATTATACATATTCACACCCAGACCCATCACAGAAATTAAAATTGAACCAAACCCAAACTTGATGCGATTGTGTCGTTTTATTGCGAATTACCTTCCAGCTCCATCATCAGACCCTGATTACTATATAGAATTAAAGTACTCATCAATACAAAACTAACGAGCCCAAACTCGATGGATTTAAGTCGTTTTATCATAGAGTTCCTATGGCCACCTTCCAGCTCCATTATCAGATCAGCTCCACGTCTTCATAATATTGCATGGTCATCCAAATCGCATGTGTATGCGAAATTTCAGCTTAATCGGTTGCCCGGAAGTGGGTCTTAATTCAGCTTGCAAGATTCCACCCATACAAATATGAGCCAGTCGTTGTAATATGACGTCACGCGCATTAAATGGCGGGCCGGCCGCCGCCCGCACTTTTAAAATTCAATATCTTGGAAACTAATTGACGTATCGAAATAATTCTTTCACGTGTATTTTTTATTTTTAACGGAGAATACAGAAAGCTAAAAAACAAAATTAGTGAACATTCTTCATTATCCGTGATGGAGATTTGTGTAAATAGCCAATAATAATTTGAATAAACAAAGCCTTTTGTGCCTGCATACAATTACGTATGATTCATCTATCTGTAGAGTACTTATACATATTTTTATACTACCCTTGACAATATATTTTTCAAACTATCATTACTTTCTGGGGTCAATACAACGGGCTGTAAATTCAGTACTCCAATTTTATTTCATTTAGTATGTAAGAAGTTGATCTCTGAATAATGTTTTTGTAATAAAATAAATAACGACTTTGTAAAACATGTGATAAATACCACCGTCCTGTAAAAGTTTAAATAAATTGTATATTACAAAAACGGCGTGTCATTTTGCATTTTGCTTCAATAAAGTAAAACACAATGCACCTTTTGCTCGCGTGCCAATGTTCCGAGTGGTTCTGTGCTATAGCAACCATAATGAGTACAATTTCACTTAAACGGTGCCCTTCCAGCCGTAGGCAGATATGTAAACAAAAGCACTTGACTTGAAATTGCCTTCAATGTAGCACAGGAACACAGAGAAACATGTAGCCACGCTATTATATTTCGGAGTCTGCCTCCAGCTGTAAAAAGTACCATTCGCAAAAAATTCAGTCCTTCGTTTGCCTCTCGGAAATTGGCGAGTATCTTGTTCCTGCAGTGCAGACTATTGACCTGATGATTTTTTTAACCACGACGAGAAAGCTCCTGGCCTATATCTCAATTGCTTAAGTGATGGTCAGGCCGAAGGTGAAAGCGAGCTTCCGACAGAGAGTACAGACAGACTGTGTAGTTGAGGATTCTGGGTGACTCAGTTCCTCTCTGGCACAAAGGAACTGACTTATCTGCCGGAACACAACAATGCTGTTAACTTGTTATGCCGCAGACTTAGGTAAGATGGTGGTAGCTAGCCAGGCGGACTTAGAACAAACCCTACCACCAACCAAACGGAACATCTATACCTGATAGCTTTCTGAAGGCTCTTAGTAATCAATTATGTAAACCCTGGTCTTCCTATCAATTCTACTACTACTTCCAATATAAATAAATAAATAATACAGCCAAGGAAGGCGTAGGTACCTATCTCTAAGGAAGATGGCACCAATGAGATGATGTAAATAAGTTGCTTATTCCTCTCAGCAATCAAGTCAGTAGACGTTTATCCAATGATTGATGCCCTTGGTGCGTATTCTGTCACCAATGCTGCGAGGCAACATTGTTGCACCGAGCATTGTGCGAATATTGGATCTTCCGTTGCAACTGCATAGCAACGTAATGGCTCTACTGCGTAGCATACCCCGGCCGTGCATCACTAAACTGCAGTTTAAACCTTGAAGAATTGATATCAATTTGTTCACACGTCACTTCTCCGACGAACATTGTTGTGGTTTTGATCTAATCGTAGGTAGATAGGGTAGGTAATAAAGTGATTATTTAACGTGATTTCGTGAGTTTGAAATACATCTCTCGTAAGTTGCTACGCAGCTTAGAAGATCTTTGTTGAAGCCAAACGTGCAAAAGACTATCAAACAGCACTGATACCTACCTACACCTACTTACTTTTCCGATAAAATGTCAGTCTATGGAATGGTAGTATTTAACCAATATCCATAGCTGGACATTAACTCGTTAATTCGTTAATCGTTAATTAACGAAGTTAACATTTCTATTAACGGATTAACTTTTAAGTTAACATTAAAAAATGTTAACGGACTCGTTAACTTCCGTTAAATTATCCTAAGTCCGTTAATCGTTAATCCAGTACCTACTATTTACCAAAAGCACGCTGAAAAACGCTAGAAAAACGCGTTCTGACAAGTACGTTCAGGCTTTCAGAACTTCCAGAACCCAAAACAACAGTTTTTGTAACTAGATCACTAACGACACTTCTTGTTAGTGTTGACGTCGGTTTAAGGTTTGGTAGTTTACCGATAGATGTCACCGCGCGCTAGATGACAGGTAGTTCACGTAGTTTGGCCAATAGATGGCACCTCTTAGATTAAGGCAAAATATTAGCGCGCGGTGTCCAGATTTTTTGCCCGCCCTTTATACAGTGTGAGTCACGTTAAAGTGTACATATGAAAATAGATGAAACTAGACCTATTTTTATCGACAAAAAAGAGGTCAATAAATTTTTGAGATTTTTTTTTAATTTTTTATAGAATTTTTTTTCTTCCAATTACTTATTGTAAAGAAAACGTAATAACTTTTAAACTAAGCGGTATATCCTGGTAAAATAAAAACAGTAATAATGCTAAATAACAGGCAATACTAAAAAAATACATACAATACACAAAAAAGGCCAACAAATAATAAAAAATGATACTTTTTGAAAAAAATCTGCTTTTAAATTCGTGTTCTTGAAATTTGGCATGCAGGTATCTTAGTAAACTTAAAGCTTAGTTGCAACAGGATATTGCAAAATTCTCACGGTAACGGGAGTGAGCGGGAAAAAACATTTGTATGAAAAAATCTAAAGTAAGATAGATGAAGGGGGTAAAACGGGATCCACGCGTACGAAGTCGCAGGCGGCCGCTAGTAATAGCATAACTTAGTTTGCGGGCAACCGCACGCATTTTGTATCAAAAATTAATACCTACAATAAGCTGCGCACGCAGGTGCATTACCTTGAATTAATAGGCGTGATCATGTTTTATAGAAATCGTCCCGTTAAGAGTATTTTTTCTCAAAATGTACTAATTCTAGTCAAAAAGTAATTAACTTAATCTTCAGAAAACTATTTCTAAGACAATGGTCTTTAAAAAGTCCTAAGTAAATCTACGAATACTTTATTTACTTTGCAACACTTAAATAATACTTTATCTATACTATTTAGTATTAAGTGAGCATACAAAAAATCTTAATTTAGTAAAATAAGTATTTTTTAACTTAAGCTAAGAATAACTTAAGACCAAATTATCTAAAGAATACTTAACTTGGTTTTGGGTATTCTTAATTTGCTTAAGTAGCGCTCGATGAAGAATATATAGTCTTAAAGAAAAAAATCTCTATTCTAAGTTAATTTGGTTTTAGCTTAAGTGTAAATTTAGATAGGGTTAAGACAAGTAAGATTTTGCCATTAATACCAATTTCTACTTGGGTACCTGCCTAAAATAAAAAACGTTTGTTACAAATATAATATAGGGTAGAAGAATGAAGTTACCTAAAGCTAGAAGTTTAATAAAAAGGAGCACCCTGTCCCTGATTGGACTCGTGCGCTACTTTGTAATCGTGTGCGCGATAGAGACAGATGCGCCGGCATATGCGTCCGCGCCGTCCCCGGCTCGCACCTCTATGCTCAGGTAGGTAGGTAGGTATTCTTAAACCTCGGCTAGTTTACTATTTAATTTGTTAATTTATTAAAACCAAAGCGCCTCGTGTGTTCACAATCGTTTCCTGGATTAACTGCTTGAAACAAATTGTGTAGGACACAGTCGTCTAAAGTCTAAAGTATGAAAACTGTGCTTGAATTTTTATCATCCAAAGAAATACAAGTGTACCCAGTGATTAACTTATGTAGGTAACTACTTATTTTGTCAATACATGCCCTTTTAAAGAACTCTAGAACGAAAACAAGCACTCTACCTTGTTAGTTTTACCTACTTAAAGCCTTAATTAGCTTACAAGGATAAAGCCTGAATGTTTTGCATGCAGGACAAATGATTGGAACGAAGCACTCATTAAAGTTTTAAATTATTATTTACGAGGTAGTAGCCAAAAAAATAAACTCCAGTTAACTTTCGTTTGGAACAGATATTACGCGTTTTAGGGTTCTTCTTAAAAATCAGAAGCTTTTAGATAATTGAAAAATTTTAATACCTAATTCAAAGCATGAGAACATTAACTCGTAAACGTTGTAAAAGATAATTAGCTAAGTAGGACTTAAGGTCCAGGCAGTCTTAAAGTAGTTTTATGTTGGGTTATGATTTACATTACGTCCTAAACCCGCCTCCGATGGTAACAGGTTAACAATTTTTAATTAAAAACTTCAGTTTCTCTAATAATCTCTTTACACGCTCGTTAAACGCTACTATATAAAATCGTAGGTATACCTATATGCTATTTATTAGTTAAGTAGAAGAAGAGAGGTTTAAATACATTTACCTACTCGTAGTTATGAATAGTTACGGCAAAATCGAGAGATTTTGGTCTTAACAGAACCTTAAACCCAAAAAAAATCTTCGGAACTGTCCTTTAAAAAGAGGAGTGTGTCTTGCAGCTGCCCGTCGTAATAACAATGTGTTCCCGAAAGTATCGCTGCGCACGCGGCGCCTATCACACTAATCTTATTGCCTTCAAATTACGGACAGCTGTGGCGTGCTCAAAAAAATCAACAGTTTTCGGGCAAGATGTGGCGATATACGCCACCTCTTTAAGGCTTTACTTACATACTTACGAGTAGGCTACATAAGTTTATTTTAGTGATGAGTATCCCTTGTAAACGTTTTAATTTTTATGTTTATGGGACTTAAAACTTGAACTCGGTAATCGATGGACTTACAATTAAATACTAACCACAAAAAATGCTAAGCCTATTATACAGTGTGTCCGGGCATGTAGTGATCAAACTTTAAGGGCGTAATCTATGGACAATTTTATCGGTGAAAATACTTTAAATTTGGGGCTTGACCCATTTCTCACATAAGTAGTTACAAGGATTTAAGTTTTTAATTTTAAGTTTTCACCTCTTCCTTCAAAAACAAGTGATAGCGTGGGTAGTTTAACATTAATAAGCAAAAATTTTATATCATGCTATCGCATGAATAGTTACGGCAATAAAATTATCTATTAGTAGAAGTAGAAAACAGATATAAGTAGGTATCATAAATTTTAAGGGTGTAAGAATGGATTTAATTAGAAATAAACACGATTTTTTTCACATCTTTTTCAGTTATTTCCCAACACAAGAAAAACCAGGTCGTTAAGGTATGTTTTATTTGCATTTTATTATTAGTATTTGAGCTATTCTACAAAACCAATGTAAATTTATTACTCTACGTCTATTAATTTCGACGTAATTGTTGAACAAAGATACCCCTTACCAGCGGTTTCCATAGCGCACGCGACATGCGAAAATGCACTGCCTGAAATCAAAATCAAAATCAAAATCAAAAATATTTTATTCAGTTTAGACCACAAGTGGCACTTATGAACGTCAATAGAAAATAATAAAAAAAAAGAAAAAGGTAGCCCTTATGGGGCACTTTACATGTCTCCTTATCTTTTGGGCCCTACCAGCGCTTCGAGACAAACATATGGCAAGTGCTGAGAAGAAACGCCGGAACAAACTCAGTCACCACTTATTGCCAGGAATTATCTAACGGTNAGATTTAAATTTGTCTTTCTGGGATGCAGTGACTGGTCTATATTCTATTTCCTTGCTCGATGGCACAAAATGGTGTTGAAATGACGCTATTTGACCGCAATGATCAGAATTAACAAAATTTATTATTGATTTCTCTAGCACTAAGCAGTTACAGAATATATTGTCTAAGCAAGTAGCTGATGTTGGAGTCACCCTAGTTGGTTCAGAGAAAAGATTTAACAAGTTAAAAGATTTGAATAAATTTAAAAACCGTATTGAAAGAGAGGAATCTTCTATTATATTGATATTAAAGTCTCCACATACAACTACTTTCTTTGAACTATTACACACTCTTCTAAGTACCTCTTCCATTGTGGTTTCAAATAATTCATAGTTACTAGATGGGGGTCTATATACACATACAATAACATAGTCGTCCAGTTCTGCACATGACAGCTCAATAGTTCGCTCAACAGAGAGAGATACAATATCTTTACGCTCTTTACATTTTAATTTATCACTGATTAATATTAGTGACCCTCCACGAATAGCTAACTCTCTAGTGAATGAACTAATAAGCTTATAATTATTAATGCTCAGCATTAGTTCATATTGCCTGAGCCAATGTTCCGTTAAACATAAGACATGAATATTCAATTCTTGGATAAATAACTCAATTTCCAAGTCTTTGCCGGAGAAGCCTTGTACATTTTGATGCACTAAATAGGTTGTGTGAAAGAATCACACAACCTATTCCGATTACTATGGAAACCGCTGGGAATGGGTATCTCTGTTCAACAATTACGTCGAAACTAATAGACGTAGACTAATAAATTTACATTCGTTTAGAATGGCTCAAATACTAATAATACAATGCAAATAAAACATACCTTAACGACCTGGTTTTTCTTGTGTTGGGAAATAACTGAAAAAGGTGTGAAAAAAATCATGTTTATTTCTAATTGAATCGATTCTTACTCCCTTAAAATGTATGAAACTTGTGTCTGTTTTCTACTTCTACTAATAGATAATTTTATTGGCTATCGCATGATATAAAATATTTGCTTATTAATGTTAAGTTACCCACGTTATCACTTGTTTTTGAAGGAAGAGGTGTAAACTTAAAATTAAAAACTTAAATCCTTGTAAATATGCGAGAAATGGGTCAAGCCCAAATTTAAAGTATTTTCACCGATAAAATTGTCCATAGATTACGCCCTTAAAGTTTGATCACTACATGCCCGGACACACTGTATATTTGACATGGTATAATGCAAAACACTGATAAGTAAGTTACTCTATTTTTCGAATTTAGCTGATTACTTTGGCATGCTATCTAATCAACAGAAATGTATAGTCAAATGAACCTACCTACTGAGATCGCTCAAAAATAAAAATCAATAGTTAGCACATAATTCATTAAAAAAATGATAACATCTTAACTGAAACTCGCAAATACATTCGCGAACAAACCTGTTCTTTAGGTAAGTAAAGCCTTCCTTTTATTTAATAGTCCTTACACTCTTCAATGTCCACAATATTGATCGTAGACTAATTCAAAAGTAAACAAAACATGTGCCGTGCTTGGAACCAGTTCGGGATATACACAGCGCGCGCGCACCTGGCGCCATGACAGCTGCGTGGATTGGAGGTGCTGCATTTTAAATGCCTAATGATATGCGCTGCTTCATGGAACGCAGTCTGTCTTGAATATGCATGCACTATTATAAGTGGAAACCTCGTTTCTGCACTAATAAACAGCCTGGCTTTGATTTAGCACCTTGCTTTTTACTAACTAGCTTTTGACCGCATCTTTGCGTAGGTTTCGCTGCATGTAGCGCTGAATTCTCTGCAAATGTTACCTTATATTTTTATAAAAACCCCTACCGAATATAAAACAGAACGAGCATGAGACCTCTTGCATTGCAATCGGGCGCTCTTACCACTAAGTTACCGAGGCACATTCATCATTACCTAATGATGAATGTGCCTCGGTAACTAGAGTTGACTAGATTTTCGTCCATTTACAGATTTCATTTGTTTCCCTTCCATTTACAATCCTAGCATCAGGGAAAGAGCAGTAGGTAAACCTAAGGCACTACGATAGGACATCCTGACTGTTCGATATAGGTACCTACTCGTATATTGCCGCTTTTACTTACTTAATATAGTAGTCGTAGCGTGATATAAAAATGGATAGTGTGTATTACGTTTTTTAAAGCTTCGTGGAAATAAGTTTTCCATCAAAGTTTACAGGTTAATAGGTATACAGCTGAAATCTAGATATGAATTCATTACTGAATCTTGAATCTCAGCGATTCTGCATTTTGTGAAAATATACTATTGTTTGTGGTTATGGATGAGGGTTTTAGCTTAATGATCTAATTAGTAGATACAGATAATAGGCTCGCTTGCTTAGGCTTAAAATGAAGGATATTCATAGAAGGTAACGTATTCTCGGAACCGCGTGGATTTCGTTAGCCTGAAATGATGGCCTAATCCGTATCCGTATATATCACAACTAGCAGTGCCCCGTGGTGTTACCTGCGGTAAAACGTAGGTTAATCCAGGGTGTCAGATAACTCCATACCAAATATTATTAAAATCTCTCCAGCCGTTTAGACGTGACAAAGTAACAAACATACACACACACTTTCGCCTTTATTATGTCAGTGTGTTAACAAAATCATCCATCATTATTATGACTGAGAACGTCTTAGAGAAATGCCACAAGAAGAAATATCTAGATCATAAACCGACGACTGGCAGGCGGTCAATTCATAAAGCAGGTAGGTTAACTGTAAATATCTGATGATAATTTACAAAGCTTTTATTTATTTTAGTACTACTGGTAAGGTATTATTTTAAGGTGTAAAATACTTCAGAAGCAAATTGCACTGTTTTGCGTATGCATTTCAAAAGTGTCGTTGCCGGTCAAGGTCAACCCCATCTGGAACCTGCTCGTGGAGAAGGAAGAGGCATAATGGCTGTCATTAAGTGACGGCACATGAGAGTAAAATGCATAAAAGTATGCCATCTGTCCTTAATTATTATTATTGTACCCACACTTCGCTTGAGGACACTGCGAAAAATGACTGTGAATTATTAGTACGACTCAAGCGTCTGTGTCGCCGTCTTGTACCTACATATATTTATTAGTGAAATATAATAAAGGTACATATTTAGACACATATGTAGACATACAACAACTTTATTCTCAGAATAAATGCTTTCTATGTGCATGGTTGTACCTAAATATGTTATACTTATGCAAATAATAAATAAAGATGCTGATTTTCATCTATAAACGGAACCTCGTATTATTAAAAGATGCTGAAGTATGAAACTTACTCAAAAGGGGTTACCTAAACTTAGGGCCCATGCCTCAAGCAGCATCACAGTTAACTTTTAACTTACATAGAAAGTGGCTGTAAACTCAAGCTTCGTGATTTTTCGCGAAAAATGTTACTTGGTACGGTAAATAACAATATACAAAGCAGAGTTTTAATTGAATAGTAGACGGTTATAAAAATAATTCACAAAAAGGAAAAAAAACTTAAGCTCATCTCGTACCTACCTACATATCTACTTCGAAGCCACGATAGTCGAACGGTGAAGGGGTCGGACTGGCGGACTCGTGATCCGGGGAACGCGGGTTCGGTCCCCGCTGCCGCTCGACTTTTGTGGTGAGCAGGTCACTCGTGATACAAGCTTTAGCTTATTTAGCTTAGTACGAGGGGCTAACTTGGAGTATTGGTAATTTGTGTAATAACAAATTGCTAATAATCTTTAAAAAAGAACTAGTTATTAAGCACAAAATCTCGAAAACTGCTTGACCTTTATAAAGGTTTATTGTTACGAATTTTGCGATAGCGCCGAATTAAGGTGCATGAGAACAGAAGCACCATTGGGGTTAAAGTTTAATTTGATCCAAAGCCTACTTGAAAATTGGTTCGTGATTATGACATATTTTTTTAAGTGACGCGAAATAGGTAAGTACCCATACATAATAGCCAGTTTTGATTGCAAAACACCGATCGCTCGTTAGGCGTACCCCAAAATACCTGGAAACGTCAAAATTAAGCTGCTTGTGTTAGAATCCCCTATTTGGGTGAAACTCTAATGAGACTAATTGACAAATGGGTTCATATCGGACCTGGCGCAGAGCATCTGTATTGCACTGAAGCGCTAAGTAATTAGTAGGTAATATTCGGACAAAGGCTTTGTTGAATTGGGTACTAAGTATTTAAGTACGAAATTAGGGCTCATCATGCTACGACACGTCGCATCGTGAGAATCTACGACGAGCAAGCATCACGACATCTACCTACTTCTGACTCTCGTTATTCATAATTGAAAGAAATTCATGCCTAACATTTATCCAAATTTATCTACTTGTATAAAAATGTGTATCAAAACCGCTCATTCCTTTACTACTCGTTGTCTATAAAACAACGAATCCAAACTGATTGGTGGCGAGGCTCTCTCAAAGGCTTGATGAAGAAGGCTCGACGATGCGCCGCGTGTGTTTTCGAAGATTAGGGCAGACTTGCGCATCTGTAGAAAGCTCAGGACACCCTGTATTTTTCGAGTGATATACACTACTATCGAAGTTATATTAGCAGGGTCACCATCGTTTAGTGACGCACTTCGCCGCACTTAGTCTAAGTGCCGATGCGAGTATTGTAGCTGAAATACTATATCGAGAATTCGGTAGTTATTTAGGGATTGTAGAGCGATTCTTGGTGGCTATGATAGGTTGTATTAATTAAATGCTTGCGCATAATGCAAGGTACTTCAATGTGTAAGTAGGATAATATTCAATACGCAGCACCTTTAATTAATTGCAATTTTCGATGGTTTTTAACTTTACGAATTAATTACAGAGTCAGATTCTGAGAGATTTCTATATTGATAATTTATTAATAATGCACGTTTGAACGATACAAAGGTAGAGCTCTACTTAAAAAATACTACAAAAACTTGACAAAAGGCAAA
Organism: Ostrinia furnacalis; assembly: GCF_004193835.3. NCBI lineage: Eukaryota > Metazoa > Arthropoda > Insecta > Lepidoptera > Crambidae > Ostrinia > Ostrinia furnacalis. The sequence goes on along the minus strand of NW_021137398.1, from coordinate 13,904 downwards.
TTAACGAAATTCATTAATTTTAATGAAAGACTTCTTTATCTTTCTACGTTCTTTATCTTTGTATAATTAATATTAAATACATATTAAAGTTCAAAAGTAAATGTCAGACGCATTTAACGGCTCCATAAGACTGACACCAGAATGTAATCTAGAAGTGACCCAAACACCAACTCGATTGAAGAACTTGAATACTAAGCAAGTACCTACCTAACCGATCAATTCAAATTCTATAAAGCTTACCTACCTAACCGAAGTATAACCGTATGCAAGAAATTCCTTACTAGGCCTATAATAATTTTAACAATTAAGTATTCTGAAAATGGCATAATTATAATATCACAAGATAGACTGCCGTTTAAAATAACTGGAATGCATCATGCAAATATGCTTGCATATACCTACGGTCTACGTAATTAAAAACGTTTTAGGTGGTCTCAAGTACAGTAAAATTTTAATTTATCATATTTTTATTGCCATTGTCGATCAACGGCATGATCAGGATGTCTACCTACATTTAAACACATTTACACAAGTTGTATGCTTTTTGTGAATTGCAAAAAACAAAAGTTAGCTTTTTTAGTTAGTTTGTTTTAATTAATGTTCAATGTTTTATTCAATGAGATATTTTCCTGTTAAATGTAGGCACTCGTACCACGTTTTATGAGTGTTGAAATAAAACATTTTGTATGCTTAACTGCAAAAAATCAATTAGGTATTCAATTAGGTACATTATAATTATTTTGAGAATAACAATTAACTTGTTTAACTATCTATAATACCTTTAATATAGGAAAATTACTTACGTAGCCACCAAAAACATTTCATTGGCTCTACCATCAAATCAAAGCCTCAAAATAAGAGATAAGTAAACTTGGATTGTGAGCTGCATACTTACGTGTATTTTGCAAACAAAACTCTTCTAACTGCACTTCGAAAAATCACACATTTGATTGGACATTGCATCATTTAACTACACACCAACTACAAAATGAGGATTCATCCAGGAATTTGAACATCCTACAAAATGGTCGCTAGAATTTGAACCTTACTATAAAGGTATAGGGATGAGATCCATTGTAAAATTAGGTCGAAGTTATCAACTGAGGATAGTTTTATAAGAGTTGCTTACCTACCTACATCAATTTTCGCACTTGTCTTGTCTTGATTTACTTTCACCGTAAGTAACTAAGTATAATAACATAACAATTTGGCAGATTTTTGACGTTTGTTAAAGTAAGATTTCTGAGATTATAGAGATTATTCATATTTTGGATACTAAATCCAAAATATGAATCGACATAATTTTATATCTCGCTTCTGTTTATGTTCCGAGTACTATTCAATCACATGTAGGGTTACCAGATGAAAAAACCAAAAGTCCGGAGAAAAGGCCCGATTTTCATTGAAAAATCCTGAGATTTTGTTGCAGTGTTATATTAATTGTGCAAAATTACTTAAATTAGGGATATTTTTTAGATTTTTAAAACTTTTATCAAAGATATCTTTAAAATGTAGGCAATGTTTTTTTTTTAATAGACAATACTAATTTATTTATTTATTTATTTAGTTTATTCAGAAACTCAACAGCTATATTACATTTTTTTAGAATATTTTTCTTACAATGGTGGCACTTAAGCTAAAAAAGAGTTCCATGACATGCAATAATGTTCGTACATTATAATATCTATTGTTATTTATTCATTTATACATTTCTTTCTTTCCATATACATTATACTTACGCAGGGTGAAACCGAAAGGCACCGCCAAGCTTTAGGAGCGACTAAGGATTAGTAACTTAATTGTTGCCTAAAATTAAATTGTAAAATCCTGAGTTTTCCTTAGATTTGCAAAATCCGGCCGCAATCCTGAGAAGAGTACAAAAATCCTGAAATCTCAGGACAAATCCTGAGATATGGTAACCCTAATCACATGTCACTTCTAATACACTTTCAGCTCTATATTCGCGTGACGGTGCCATGTAGCGGAGACGCGAACTCATCTCCATAGTGCACGTGAAAACAATGTACTAACGGAGACAAAAACTGCGAGGCACCCTAAATGGTAATAAGAAAACGTCCTAATATCTCACACCCGTTTTAAGCACATACAAAGGCTTTATATCATTTGACTTTTGGACTGTTGAAAGAGCAACATCCAACATTTTACATTCACCTTCCTTCCAGTGCAGTTTGTCTTTCGTTTGGAGTCCTGCGAAACTTTGTGAAGTTCCTAGGATATTTAAGGTATGCGGTTCTTGTTGTTTTCCGCTGACATATCCATATGGTTATTGTTTCTGCCCACTGCGATAACTTAGTGTAGAAACCGCTATTTAAAATTTACTATGTACTTTTGTGACATTTTTTGGAAACAAATAAATACATTCTTACCCTTTTCACACACCTTTTTGAAGATACAAACAGCATAAAATGTTGCTGGACTGAAATAGAATATTGGGTGCGATTTTGTGTTTTTGTGAATGTCATGAAAAGCTCAACTATTGGTAACGTTCAATTTTAAAAGAAATAAGTAGTTCAGGTACGTCTATCCGCGAAAGTTTAAAACCGCCAACACTCTCAGATAGCCTGAAACTTAAATCCCCCACATTCATGGGCGGTGTGTCGGATGTGATGCGAATCTAAAGTCAAATCGAAGCTGATATTTTTGCAATCTTGCTTTACCTATGTAATAGGTAAACCTGGAGTACGAGAAATCAACCATTACACTTGTTGGCAATGCAAAAACTTATTAATTAGTACATAATTAACTTTGCTACCTTTTCTTAGTTAGTTTTAATGATAAATAAATTGAAACAAAGTGGGTTTCAATCGCGCCCATCATAAACACTTTTAGTGACAAACTTTAGCTGTAGCAAGGTCCTAGTATAAGACTTACCCGTTTTTACCATCAACCCCTAATTTTTAAGTGATTCCTATGGTACCTAATACTTAACAGGAATTTTGTTTTCATAGAAGGGTCAAAAAGTTAGGAAACTAGGGATTGATGGTGAAAACTGGCATTAGTTACAATAATAATATTTGCATTTACTTAACAGGAATACTTATTAGGACTTCAAAGTTATATGTATACCAAATGAGCTATTGCAGATTAACATTGTGTGCCTGAATTGTCTAGTTTAGGACGAAACACAATTTACTGAGTAACTAACTAGCTGATGTGGTAATGTTATTGTATTTGTAATCAAGCTGTGGTATTGTGCATGCCTGCGGGCGTGTTATGCATATATTATTGTACTGTAAACTGTTCAGAGCAGGATGTAACAAATTGGATCTACATAGAGTCTCTGGATTCTGCTAGTCTATCTCACCCGGCCAGGGAGGCTCCTCTTTCAATAACTACTTACCCCCATTCTCCGCAAGGCGGCAGACGTTGATGCGATTTGTTATTGCTGGTTTACGCCGACATTTTATTGAGTTATTCACTTAAGTTGCTTCAGAAAATCACAGGTTTATCTCCATTTATTTATTGGCTTCGGCCGCGGCTGTCTGCAGTTTGTTTCATGAGTTTTCATTTTTATGGAACCCAATTGCTTTTTGAAAATAAAAGAAGTATAAGTGCTCCTTAAAACATTGCTATCTGTCAGTGAAAGACTCGTCAAATCCGGTTTCCATTTCGGAGAATTGCCGGAACCAGCAGACAATTGTGTAGGTATACTCTTTTGTTTTACACAAGTAGGTACTTTAACTCTCTAGTACCTACTTATCAATTCAAAGTCTAAAATCATTGGGGACTTTTATCATAATATCTAATGTAAAAATCTTAGTTTTCTCAATATCAATAAAACTTCTAATAACTATGTTCCCTGCGTTAGTCTAGATTTGTAGGTATGCGTCAGAATATCGAATCACCCAACTATGTCTTGGATGAGTGGCTGAAACAGCAAGTCCTAAAATTAGTTTAAGAGAGTGTCTATAGAATAGCAAATCAAGTTTTACATTTCTGACCCATAGCTGAGTTAGTTAACGATTTCTAGTTAGGCTTTTGATTTCATTGCCATAATTTGCGAAACTGACACAAAATAATAGGAAACCTACAACCAACAAGTAAGGTCACTGTAAGGCTTTTTTATAGCTATAATTAGGTATTATGGGACAAGAAATGTGACGACATTTCTTAAGCACTAAGGCTGCATTATTTCACTAGATCGGTTTCAAGGAGGTAACAGGACACTTGTCATACGCGCCATTGCGCATATGGCGTGTCGCGGGCACCACGTGTCAAATGCACAATTTTAAGGCTTCATATCGAGTTGCCACATTCATAAAATACCAATGCCATGCTGCAAAGCTCCCACAGCTCTTTAAGTGGACGCCCGAAGTAATGCCAAAATAATTTAGCAGACATTTACACGTTTTGCAATGTGATCATACCTTAACGGAAAATAATTATTTCGGGGCTGTTCATATGAAATTTAAATATGATAATAACCGCTATCCGTCGAAATAATGGCGCGAATTTAGCTTTTGATCTGGGGATTATTGTGAATTACATAGTTTTTACCTGAGGTTTTTACCTGATTTAAATGTTAAACCGATATCATTATTTTATCAACAACTTTGTCTGTTCTCTCTGCTTTCTAAGGCTGAGTTGCACCACCAAACTTTAGCCGTAACTATAACGATAACCGGTGGATTTTGTATGGAGTTTGACAGATTTATGAAGTTTGTTACAGTCAAAGTAAAATGGTGCAACCCAGCCTAAAGCTTTTTATGAAAATATTTTTTTAATTCTTATTTCATCAGTAGCGGCCGCCCGCGACTTCGTACGCGTGAATCCCGTTTTACCCTCTTCATCTACATATATTACGCGGTTTAGATTTTTTCATACAAATGTTTTTTCCCGCTAACTCCCGTTGACGTGGGAATTTTGCAATATCTTGTTGTAACTAAGCTTTAAGTTTACTAAGATACCTGCATGCCAAATTTCAAGCGTCTAACTTAAGCCGTTTAGATTTTTCATACAAAAGGATTTTCCCGCTAATTCCCGTTCCCGTGGGAATTCCTAAGTATACTATAACCAGCCCAGGAGTATGAAGAATAATTGTACCAAGTTTCGTTAAAATCCGTCGAGTAGTTTTTGTTTCTATAAGGAACATACAGACGGACAGACAGACAGACAGACAGACAAAAATTTTACTGATTGCATTGTTGGCATTAGTATCGATCACTAATCACCCCCTGATAGTTATTTTGAAGATATAAGTATAGATAAGCTAGCTAGGACTATTAATAAAATGTAATGAACAAGCATAATGTAGGTAAGAGTTCTAAATTTTAAAACCTAGACATCAGTAATTATTACCGCGAACTTATATCTCAAAGTTATCACTGTCATTTCCTTTGCTTTGTAAATGATTTCAGGTTGTCTCGCAGTGACTGAACCTCGTTACTACACACAGCTGTCAATTTGCCACGCCACGCTCACGTCATCGTGTGTCTGAAGTTTCAGGTCTAGACCAAAACTGTATTAGGATAACAGACAATGTAACAAAGGCGCTCTTAAATCTCGAGTTGGGTCAAGGGTACTTAGAAACTAATCTCCTCTGTAGATCAGGCGTATCCAACAAATTGGATATAATATTTAGCAGAGACATTACTTAAAGAGCTCAGTATCTAGGCAACTATACACGCACAGATAATATAATACTACACGTAAGTTGTCGAGTGGGAAACCTCTGAGACAACAACTTTACAGTAAACCGCAGTGTAATTTTTGTAGAGCTGATTCGTACTGACAAATTAAAAAGCCGTGGCTTTTTAAAACTTCTGCTCTCGCAAAACTGAGCTGAAGTGGCGTTACAAATTTGCCATTACGATGATATAAAGGAAATTTGATATTCCACATTGCAGATGACATTAAAATAAGTTGCAAAACAATTTTTCTCAAAGCACTCTCTAATAGGAGCTCGTAGTGCAACGATGCGAATGACTGGTACTTGAGATGTGTGCCTGTCGCGAGGCGCTTATTATCCCTCACTGTACGTGTGCTTACTGAAGCAAAGGACATTGTCAGAAACCGCCTTAGATTCCTGGGCACAGCAGTAATGTATCAAAATTAATCTCTTACTTTTTGAATACTTAAATATTAATTAGATTGTAACGGACACTTGAGGATTAAAAAATGAAAGAATAAAAGTATTTTATATGTATTCCATAATACTATGACGACATCCGGACATTTTAGGGCGTGGCCTGATCCATATCCTATGAAGTTCCATAATTTGTGTCGATAAAATCTATGTAAAATCGGCACAAGGCAATGCCGTACTTCATTGTTAGGAATCCATATAATAGTGATGTTGACTGCGGTCATCATAGACAATAAGATACCGATCTAGTAAATAAAATAAATCGTCCAAATTACTACAGTATGACTAGATTTTAATTAAAAGTTAAAAATATATTGCACGATACTACAAGAAGCTATCTAATGTGTCCAACTGGTCGAAGGTCATGAATAAAATAAAAAGAATTGTGATCATAACACTGATATAGACAATGACAACAATATGNNNNCGATGAAAAATCCAATGCCGCTTAAAGTGAGAGAAATGTCTAAAGTTCTAATAGAATTGAAAGTTTTATTCGCTCAAAATGCTTATAACAATAATTGGTAATACATTTCAAATATTAAGTACCTTTATAATGTATCGATAGAACCAAAATGATATCCTCTCAGCTTGGAAAGGGAAAACCCAGGATTGGGGGAGCGCTCCAGGCAATTTTTAGAACATTTCATAGGTGGTAGTAAATAATATTTATTTTATTATTAAAATTGAATATTTTGATATTGATAAAATTGAATATATCTTTCGATTCAAATACCGAATATTTTTCAATCGATAATAATTATCGAGAATTGTTAATAATATTCAATTAAAAGTTGTTCAATCCCTAGTCATGCATAGACTAAGACGGTAACCATGGAGATAGTTAGTTTGGTAAGTCACGTGTTAAATGTCAAGAGTGGAAAGTAAACATAGGATTCATGTTATTTATTTACGTGCAAAATGTAAGTAAGTAAATCATAAAAGTGGAACGCCGAGCTATTTCCAAAACCCGTCCAATATTATAATACAATTTGGCTGCGACAACTACAATACAGATCATCTCCCAAATCGATGTGCATAAAATAATATAATACAATACTAGTAAGTAAGAGGTTATGATAACAATATTGCTATCAATAAGTTTATAGAATTGGTCCGCCAGGAATAATTGTTCTTACATAAAGATTTGTGTCATTTAGAACCTAGAAAATATTATTTCGGCACTGTTGATCTAACGGCGAACAATGTATGGAGAACGAACATTGTCCTTTATTCAAGTATACAAATACAATAAAATGTGGAAAATCGTTTCTGTTTATGCAACTCATATTTCGGAGAGTGCAGTTTAACTTCTTTGTCAGTTATTATGATAATAAGCGTTGTAATAAAATATTGCCTAGGTACCTATTTCATTGAAACTGAAGTTATTAGCCTTTATAAAAGTTTTCAGGGAACTGTAGAATGAATGAGCACTTGTAGAGTTCCTAGACTTGGCGTTACTTAACTTTATACAATACTAGCGGCCGCCCGCGACTTCGTACGCGTGAATCCCGTTTTTCCCGCTAATTCCCGTCCCCGTGGGAATTTCGGGAATTCCTTTCTTAGTGCACCTCTACGGTACCTAAGCTACGTCCCTTCCAAATTTCAAGTGCCTACGTTTAGCCGTTTAGGCTGTGCGTTGATCTGTCAGTCAGTCAGTCAGTTTCTCCTTTTATATATTTAGATTGAGAAAATAAGTTTTAAGACGAAATACTGGAAATCTCCTAAAGTGGATCTTAAAGACTAAAGTAAAAGTGGAGAAGTGTAGGAGGTAAGTGTGTATTGTCAGAAGACTTACTACTTACTAAACGGAGAGGGTTTCTATAAAATATTATTGTTAAGATTTTTTAACTATAGGTATCTATAAAATCGAAACTGATTGACTCAATCACTCATCACGAAATCTTAGAAACTATAACACCTACAAACTTTAAATTCGGCAGGTAGGTTTGATAGTGTGTAGACATCCGCTAAGAACCGATTTTACGATACTCCATCCAAGGGGATAACCGGGATCCACGCGTACGAAGTCGCGGGCGGCCGCTAGTTTTTTTTATAAGGAGGAATAGGTAAATGAACATTTTATTATAAGTATCACGCAAAACAAGAAAAGAAAGAAATACTTACTTAAACAAAAGAGTCGACATAATGATATCAAATTATGCGTACCTAAGTATATTTCATCTAAAATCAGATGTCAAAACGGTTCACAACTTGAAAGGGTTCTGTTCCTGTTTTGACAAATTAATGGAACACTAATTGAGGACCAGCTGGTTTTGACAGATATTGTCCCTGGCACAGAATACTTAATATGAGCCCTGGGCTAACTACGAAATCGGTCGTGGCTCGACACCGATGCGAAAATATCAGCAATCTCAATAATTAACTGCATTAATCGTAAAAGCTCCAAAAATATGTGACCATTGTCAAGTACTTAAAAATAAAACATGAGTAAGCTGAGTAACACCACCTTAACTTTAATCGTAATATTATTATTGTCAAACTCCGTACAAAAACACAGGATAAAGTTAGCTTTGAGTTTGACAGGCTCCTGACGTTTCTTACGATTAAAGTTAGGTGGTGCGGCGCAATGAAGCCTTAGAGTAGGCGCACACCGTTGATTTTTAGTTGGCCGATAGTTGTGCCCGATTTTAATTTGTATGGAATCGGCCAAATCGAATCGGCGTAGTGTGCGCACTCCCATAGACTGATCAACTGCCCGACTAAACTATCGGCCGACGAAAAATCAACGGTGTGCGCCTACTTTCAGGCTGGGTTGCACCATCTTACTTTAACTTTGACAAACGTCACAAATCTGTCAAAATCCATACAAAAAGCACCGGTTATCGTCAAAGTTACGATCAAAGTTAGGTGGTGCAACTCAGCCTTAAATAATAAAATATGACTTTGTTAATCCAAATCAAAAGTACATACATATCTTAACAATTCTGAACATTTTATATAAACAACTAGCTGACCCGGCGAACTTTGTTCCGCCTTAATGGCAATAAATAACGGGATAAAAAGTATCCTATGTCCTTCTCCTGGCTCTAAACTACCTCCCTGACAATTTTCAGCTAAATCAGTTCAGCCGTTCTTGAGTTATAAGTGGAGTAACTAACACGACTTTCTTTTATATAATAGATATAGATTTCATTTTTTGTCGATGTTCATCTATTAAAGTCAGTACAACACGTTAGGTGAAAACTATTGTTACCATTTGTTCCGTGAACCCTGAATATTCGGTGAAACGCTTTTTAACGGAATTCAAATTAAAGTGCCTGCTGTTTGTTTTGTAAATAATTGTGTTTCAGTATTTTTTCAGGAACTGTATAAAAAAGGTAACATATTTCATATTCCAGTTAGATATAAGTAACTCATTTGGAACATGATTATTCCTTTTATTATACATACATTCACATAATATTTTCATATCTCCCATGTTTTTTTTGTGTTTCAGTATTGTTATTGTGGTTTTGGTAAACAATTATTTTCCTCTTGTTACAAAATATCTGAGATGAGGACTGCCTACTTTGATTTTAATATAGATTACAGACCACACCAAGTAAAATGAAATCTGCCAAAAATCATAATATTAATATGATCTTTGTACTTCAGTTGATAGTAACTTCATATTTTCACACTTTTCGCTTCGAACTTTTGCGAACTTGAGCAGTGCATTTGTTGAACGCTACTTTCGTATTCTTTGGAGCGGTAGCAGGTTCCACTCCCGTCTGAGGCGATGCTTTCACGCGTGACTATGCACTTTGTTCAAAGGTGCATAATATACGGCATGGCACGTGACTGTATTTTTTTACTATTTTTAAATGGTCATAAACTTTTGCGATTTTTTAGCTTTTTTGTGGACGTTATCGCTTTATAACTGTTAATATTAGGTCAGCGCTTCGTAAGACAATTATAATGTGTTTAAGCCTAGGATGCGCGAAGCAAAACTGTTTATCGCGCCATTTTATCGATATAACGCGATAAGCCGATACATTTGTTGTCTAAAATCATCGATAAGATTTTATCACAGCGCGCACGCAACCTAGTCCGGCAGGTCTAATTAAAAGAAATTTGTGTTTACTTACCTAGCATATTTTTTCATACGATTGATCATACGATGTACATTACTATAAAAACTACCAACGAAAATTGTTTTGAACGAGATCTAGTAAGTAGTTTTTTTTAATACCTCGTAAATCGTAAACCGCTTATTACCGCGTAATCTTTTATAAAAATAACTTAAATTAAAAAAAAAAGAATTTCATAAATCAATGTTACGGAACCCCTTGTGCGTGAGTCCGACACGCACTTGGCCGGTTTTTAGATTCTGTCCAAATCGACATTCAGTACTTTATAATATTTCATAAAGATCCGTAACTTGAAATAATCACCCATAGTAAGTAGTTAGTCTGCTTTTGTTTCAAACTTCACCTTACTTACTTTAATCTATGATCTGAGCTTGAACCTAAATCTTTGAACTCTTTGTAATTGGGTTTACAAGAATCTTGTCTTAAACTGTTAATATTTCCCTGCCTTATTAGCTCTATAAGTACCGATCTCGGTACCTCACTTTACGTTATCCTTTGTAAGTTAAGCACCTCCTAGATTGTTTTAATCTTTAGTGCGCTTGCATGTAAGGATTTAATTTTAAACAGGAATTGCATCAAAGGCTAAAGGCGTATTAAATTCTCAAGATCCTTTTAGTGTAATCTTCACACACAATATCGGAACCGGTTTTGTACCGCAAAAGAAAAAGTTCCATAGAACTTTTATTTAATTACTTAGGCTTCGTGCAGTTTGTACGAACTTATTTAACTGTCACAAGTACTGTGTTAGTTTAATATTTGTTTGAATGCGGTCACTTATACGATTATACATATTGCTAAAAAGCCCTCATGCTTAATGTAAAAAATGTGAGCCGTATTCACAACTAGTGAGACCCTCATTCACGACCTGAAAGATACTTAAGCAGCTCCTGAATAGTATTATTGAATTAAGCCCAAGAGAACAAAAAGCTTAGCTGCCGTCCCAATTGTCCTTGTCCATCGGCAAGCCTTGTACTTTAAGCGGCCCCTGCACTTAATGATCTCTCGCTCGATGCCTACAAAGGATCGCTTGAAGCATCCTAAGCGGTAATCTGGGGCACATTAGTGCTGCCAAAAGGCTAGCCTCTAATAATCCTTTAAGCACGTATTACTTGACTTAGCCTTTTTTCACAGATAATAATTTATAAGAGCAAATTTCAAATTAAGCTCGAAGACTCCATTATGTGATTTGTCAGAAACTGATTAACTAGAAATTGGTGTAAGTACTGAAATTAATTCAGTACTCGATAATTATAATACTCTGTAATTGGGCGGGCTTAAATGGAGACAGTTTCTCTGAAATAGCCTTATTAAGTACCTATTATGTGTTATGATTTTAGATAGAGTTAAGGAAACTTACTTCTTCCGATTTAAAGTAATTTATCTGAAATAAGTGGCCCTATTACAATGTATTACGATTTTAGACAGAAATACGATGAGTAACTTACTTCCGATGGAAGTTTAATACCCAAATTACCTTGTTTTGCCGGACATGGTTCTCCTAATTACCCGACTGCGTCAGAAGGAGGGTTATGTTTTTCGAGTGTATGTATATACAATGTATGTATGTATGTATATTTCTTTGGCACGGCCTACAGCCTAAACGGCTTGACCGATTGACCGTGAGAGGTGTCGTTAGATTCGTCTTAATCGTGAGAGTGTCACTGGCTATAATAAAATTGAAAAAAAAAAATCAAAATGTCGGGTTTTAGGCGCCCATAATGTTATAAGAATTTTTTTTTACGCGTTACACCCGTGTCTGGTTCCGGTTTTAGCAACAACATACGAAACCATAACGTCGTTTCTTGTGCATTTTTTTCTGGGAAATAGGCGGCGTTCGCTAGATTCTAGAATATCAAACCTTGTCGGTTTCAGTTCGTTTGTTTGTTTCAGCCAAATGACGTCCACTGCTGGACAAAGGCCTCCCCAAGGTTTTCCACAATGAACGGTCCTGCGCTGCCCGCATCCAGGTTCTTCCCGCGACCTTTACCAGACCGTCGGTCCATCGAAAGTCCACCAAAGTGTTCGACATAGCTCGCAGAATTGCTAAAATCAAGTGGCAGTGGGCGGTTTTAGTTACAGCTCGTCAATTGAGTAGGTACTAGACCAAATTATGCTTTGGAATTTGAGGCTGGAGATTACGGGCGTACTGTTACAGTATCTAGGTTTAAATAGCTCCTTAGCTGGATAATTACTCAGCTCTAATTAACGACTATTCGATCGTTTTTATCAGTATACCTACTACAAGATAAAGGTTACAGGAATGTAGAGACTTACTTACAGCTTATTAATAAGTATGTCTATTAATCCATATATTATTAACTTAATGTATTTTTGTCAGTATTAACAAATAAAAGTCTCATCCAGTGTCTAAGTAGCTCAAATGAAAGAGCAGTCGCCCGGCAATCGAAAGGTCGTGGGTTCGATTCCCACCTTAGGCAGTTCGATTTTTTAAAGTTATTTTAAAAATAAATATAGGTCTCTTTGCTACTTACTTTCAGAAACCACTGAAAATCAGCGACATAATATATCCTAATTGATTTTTTCGACTGAGCTTTTAGACTTTTTCACATAATAAGGCTATTTTATTAAGCTCTATGTAAATTAAACTAGTTAGTTGAAGTGTCTATTTTACCGTTAAAGGGAAGTGCAATTTCGACCCTAAGCAATACCAAAATATTACGTCACCCAACACGTCTTTTTTGCATTTAAAATAAGGTTTTGTTGACCACTTTGAGTGTTACAATGTATTTGACGCTGAGTGTAGGTACTTATTGAAAATACTTTTGTGTATTTACTTAACTTAGTAAATGAACTGCCGTCGTAGTAGTGAACTGAAAATAATTGTGTTTGCATCGGCAGGTATATCGGAGCATAAGTTACTCTGCGCCCTCGCCAGCTGGTACAGTCGGAATCAAAATATCCTACTATAATATTATAAATGCGAAAGTTTGGATGTCTGGATGTTTGTTACTCTTTCACGCAAAAACTACTTAACGGATTGTGATGAAACCTTACAGTATTATTGTTTATAACCCAGAATAACATATCTATATATTATATAAAAGAAAGTCGTGTTAGTTACTTCGCTTATAACTCAAGAACGGCTGAACCGATTTAGCTGAAAATTGTCAGGGAGGTAGTTTAGAGCCAGGAGAAGGACATAGGAAAACTCATTAAAAACTCATTTATTTCTGTAAATAGGCTTAAAAAAAAGCACTTTTACACGTCCAGTATTAACCCTACTACTAGGATACTTTTTAACCCGTTCGAAATTTAAAAAAAAGTCTGTTTATTTATTGCCATTAAGGCGGAACAAAGTTCGCCGGGTCAGCTAGTAGGCTATAATTTATGACAATCTATGACAAACGAAATTTCACGCGGGTGAAGCCGCGGGCAAAAGCTAGTTAATACATATAAAAAAATCATTGCAAGAGTAATTCTGTCTACCTGTTACGCTTTCACGCTTTAACCGCTGAACCGATTTTGATGAAAGGTACAGAGATATTTGAAGAAGGACTTGGGGTAGATTCGACCAAACAAGAGTAAATATCAATCTCAGAATAAATCGTCAGTTATTCGACATCTAAATATATAAAAGGAGAAACTGACTGACTGACTGACAGATCAACGCACAGCCTAAACGGTTAAACGTAGGCACTTGAAATTTGGAAGGGACGTAGTTTAGGTACCGTAGAGGTGAAAAG
>NW_021137397.1:0-507 GCF_004193835.3 Ostrinia furnacalis | reverse complement strand
TCTAATAGTGCAGGTTAGTATCCAAATGCGCCACCGAGCTGTATACTCGGTACGGTGAAAATTAGGATTTGTTGCTAAGTGTCTTTTATTTTGAAATGTAAATCGGTTAGCTGTGACTCATCTCTGATGATTTATTATAATTGTTTTTCGTTTTTAAACAAAATTGTCACTGTTTTAACAAGTTAATTATTGCAAGTATCACTTGTTTATAGATAAATGGTTTCACACACACTTTTATTAGTCGTTTTAAACGTTTTCAACGTCGTCACATTTTCACTCATTTTACTCAGAAATAATGTTTTGTTTGAAGAGATAACGATATAGATGAGGAGTCATAACTTAATCTCACTTTTAAATATACTGTTATTGAGTATTAATCACTTTTACATATTTTTTAGGCAAAAATATACGGACGACAATGTTTACTTTGTGCGTTCCGTTTCACGCTTTGTTACGAGCATTAGAAGTTTGATGATTTTCATACTAGATTTGCTTTTTGCGCGCAAG